>NW_006783413.1:1154837-1226517 GCF_000442215.2 Lipotes vexillifer | reverse complement strand
CTGCTGAAATTCATGTTGAAACCTAATCCCTCAATATGCTGGAATTTGGAGGTGGGGTCATTGGGAGGTGATTAGGTCATGAAGGTAGAGTCCTCATGAATGGGATTAGTGCTGTTATAATAGAGACCCCAGAAAGCCAGCAACCCATTTTTTTAAAAAAATTAATTAATTAATTAATTAATTTTTGGCTGTGTTGGGTCTTCGTTTCTGTGCGAGGGCTTTCTCCAGTTGTGGAGAGCGGGGGCCACTCTTCATCGCGGTGCGCGGGCCTCTCACTGTCACGGCCTCTCCTGTTGCGGAGCACAGGCTCCAGATGCGCAGGCTCAGTAGTTGTGGCTCATGGGCTTAGTTGCTCCACGGCATGTGGGATCTTCCCAGACCAGGGCTCAAACCCACGTCCCCTGCATTGGCAGGCAGATTCCCAACCACTGCGCCACCAGGGAAGCCCAGCAACCCATTTTAAAAGCACCCAAATATAGACTTATTTCACTAGACACATGATCAAATTCATTTTATTATGAGGATTTTGTCCTTTCTTTACATGAGACAGCCTGGGCTGCTTTAGGAAGAAAACAAATACTCACGTTGAGGAGGGTACTTGCTCTCGGGCAGCTCCTTGCTGATGTGGAAGGTGAGCTGGATCCTGAAGCCTGGTCCTCTGCTTGAGAGGGGAAGTGTTCTGCCATAGCCTGAACAAGCACAGCCTGTAACTCTGCTCCTGTCTGGAGCGCTACAGGCTGGGAGCGCGTACGTGTGACTCAGGAAGGGGCAGAGGGCCTGGATCCTTTCTAGGTCGTGGAGGGGTGGGGATTCTCGGGGAGCTGGGGAGAGAGTCTGGGAAATGTGGGCATGAGGAAGGGCAATGAGAGGAGGATAGAGAGGAACTGAGGAGGCTGAGTGAGGTCAGGATGGTAGGCGTGCTCAGCGGGACCCCTCCAAAAGTTTAAATCAAGAGGGGGGTGCACTGGAATGAGGGGGCAGATACTGTCACATCTCCCATCCTCTTACTTGGCATTGCCCTGTTGTGCTGGTGTCTTCTTTCGCTCCACTTTCTTCCCTAAATTGACTCTGCGCCCTGCTCTCTGCTGGGAAGGCTGACCTGTATAGTTGCAGCAGGCCCCCTTGTCCTCTGGCTTCTGACAGGGTTCAGCAATGGGGGGAGACCTGAGGGCGGGGCAGCACTCCCCCTGGGCTCCGGTAACAACCTCACTGATTTGAGCCAAGGGGTGCTAACAGCCCCATGTTATAGCTCATGCCCTGCACTCTTCCTGTGGTTTCTTACATCCTGCTCACACCTTTGTAAATAGTCCCTTTATTAAGCCTTCCTCAAATTATCCTGATTTGGGTGGGCCACCTGTTTTCCTGCTGGGTCTTGACCAACATAAATGCCTCCATGACTCCTTAGTAAAACTGCGGCTCACATCTCCAGCAGAGGTCAGAGGGAGATTGTCCAGGGAAACAGTGAGGCAACCTTCAGGCATAGGACGGCTGATGACCTGGTGAGGTTCTGGCCGAGATGCAGCTTCCACCTGCAAACCATTAGGCAGGGAAGTGCCAACCAGCAGGCAACATCCCAGATGTGAAACCATGGTCCTGGGGTAACCACCTGTGCTCCCACGCACACAGAGGAAGGACCCTGCCCCAACTAGGTACAGAGACAGCTCTAGAAGGATTCTGCGCTCATTTGTAGAGGCAGGGGAAGGAAGGTGCATTGAGGGTGACATTTTCCTTTGTTTATATTTCCAGGTATTTGGGGGAATGCACACAGGTTATTTTTTACATTAAGAAAACAATAGAATTTCATTTAGGAAAAATGAAAGAGTGGATGGAGCTGGGGGCAGGGGTGTTAACACGCTTTCCCATGTGAAGGCTTCCTGCCTTACCCTTACCCCCACCAGCCTAACTTCCTGAGAACCTAACCAGACCTTAGACTCAGCACGTGCCCTCCCTGTACCGTTTTCTGTCACAGAAAGGGCAGGAGAGCTGTTGTCTGTTACGTTTATGATCCCTGTTGCTCCTTGGACCTGTCAGACCCCACTCAGGTGCCTGCCTTTTCAGCCCGACCTGAGGCTGAACCTAGTTCACTTGGGCCACTCCTGGTGTCCACCTTCACGGAGCTCTCCTGCATGGCTGGCTCCAACCCTGAGAAGCACAAATCCTGCCTGGCTGCCTTGTGCCGGGGAAAGCCCAGAGCTGGCCTCGGGCTTGGCTCTGCCCTGACTCGCAGTGTAACCCTGGGCTAATATTGCTTTCTGGGCCTACTGCCCTCTGTGTACAAAATGGATGTCTGCTCCCCAGCTCCAAGATTGCTGGACTGGGGAAAGGAATTTCCTTAGGAATGATCCCTCAGCGTTCCCTTTCCCTCGCCTGGTAAAGCTCACATGCAGCTGGGAGGGAGGGCGAGAGGAGCAGGGCCTCTGGTCCCTTTGAGAAATACAGTTCCCTCTGTGGGAATGTGTGGGTTCGACTCCCATCAGCCAGGGCTAGAGGAAAACCATTCAATCAAATGAAGGAAAATAAAATGTCTTCTGTGGATTTTGTGTCAAGACTATCAGCGTTGTTGGCGGGTTTAACTTTCTTCCCAAGGTGGAGCTGAAACAGACCCAGGCTGAACCCTGAGGGAGGGTACCAGGCCAAGGGGAAGCCTGCCACCCAGCCAGGCTCAGTTACTGTGTTCTCAGTAGAGTCCAGGATGTTCACAGGACAGAGGGGAAGGGAGCACAGCCCCATAACAAGATCAGTGGGTGATCTTGAAGGTCTCTCTGGACACTGAAGTTGGATGGCCATGGTCCTACGTACACCAGAGCTATCCAGTCAGCCAGTATAGCTGGGAAGGCAAGGCCAGAGGCTTTGGGTGCCATTCTGGTCTGGCATTCAAGGCTGCACACATGACCTGCCTTATACCTCCCCTCACCACCCCTCCCC
Source organism: Lipotes vexillifer (assembly GCF_000442215.2). Lineage (NCBI taxonomy): Eukaryota > Metazoa > Chordata > Mammalia > Artiodactyla > Lipotidae > Lipotes > Lipotes vexillifer. The sequence continues at coordinate 1,223,592 of NW_006783413.1, read as the reverse complement.
AAGTTGTCAGCTCCACTGTGCTACCACCAGGACAGACCCAGACTCTCCTGCTTCTGTATCTTTGCTTAAGCCGTACCTTCTACTTAGAATGCCTCACCTCAAGGCAATCTGGCAGAGCATCCCTATTTCCACCAGGCCCAGCTCAAATCAAGCACCCTGGGAAGCCTTCTGTCTGCTCCTTATTAGGTTTTCTCTCCCTCTCCTCACACTTCCTGTGACACATTGTGCAATTAGATTACCCATTCCTGTCTTGTGCAGGCAAACCATAGCTGAGGGCAAGACCACTCAGCTCTTGGTTGACAAGTTTTCTTACTAGAAACTAATGTCCCCCAGTTTGTACTGAAGACATCCTAGTGTCTGTGACTGATGCCACTAGTGACACCATGATAAGCTCACTGACTAAGCACTGAGAAGTAAGCCTTGCCTCTGTTGGATGCAAAAAGACCACCCTGCCACGCCACTACTCTAAGCAAGCATCTAGGCCAGAGGAGGTGGAAGAGGCCTTCGCATTGGATATGGGATTGAAGATTTAAGATAACCAGGGCAGAGGCCTGAGAAATGAAGTGAGGCTGTTTAAGTAACTGGAGGAAAGCACTAAAGTTATGAAATCAGACAGTTGTTCTTATGGGGTTCCACCACCTATTTAGACATAGGGGTCCAACTAGAACAGCTGGGGGCAATTACTGGAAAAACAAAACTTTTCATATTTATACTCTAACAAGTTGAGACTGTAAAAAACTGGCTTTATCTTAAGGCGAATGCTGTTGGCGGCCTTGACCATCTTACTCTTGTCCTCCTGCACCTCGACTTGGTTGGGGCAGCAGTGTGTGCAGCCCCTGACTAGCCAGCTACGGCTATCCTGCTCCCCTTGGCCAACTGACTAGGGTTGGGAATATTACCTGATCCTGAAGGAAATACAAGGGACAACTGTTGAGGGATTTCTGAGAGATGTTTTTTCTTACTCGTGAGAGGCGCTGTGGCAGGAAAAGAAGGCACCACGACTCTCGTCCCCTTTTTTCCTCACTCAACGCTGTGCTTGAAGCTCGGCTTGGAGCAGAGATAACCACCAGGAGACCATGACGGAGCCCTCAAATGACGATTTGGTGGCATGAATGACATGCATTTGCTGTCCCTGGTTTACAGAAAAATGACTTAGGAGAGACTAACAGTTTAGCATCATCCAGTGACAATCAAGCCTTAAGCCCGGGTCCTCTGTCCTGGAGCCCTTGGGAAGCTCCCTGATAGAGCTTGCTCTGGAGCGAGGCATCCAGGAGGCAAGCAAAATCTTCCCCAAGTTGGCTTGCTTCTTTTTTGCACTGATTTAAAATTTCTGCACTCATCAGTCTCTCCTTTTTGTTGGCACTTTTGCTCTGTGGATAACAATTACTTTATTATCAATCACTTTGGATAATTCCCTTTTTCAGTAGGTCGGTCTCACAGGGACCCTGTTGGTTGTTCCTGGGCTCTGGTGGCTGACGGTTTGACAGCTCCAGGTGTGCGCCTGGCCTGAGGTTGAGGCATAGCTGTGTGCTCCCAGGCTGAATTGGTTTGGGGGCTAACGGCCTGTGAGAGATGCACACACCCCAGAGGACACATCTAGCAGGTTTCTTCTAGGAACTGAGCTGTTTCCTGTGAGAAATCCATTCCATCTGGTTTAGGTGGGGCTGAAGCTCTCCTGATTTTCCTTCTCTGCCAGAGGTGAGCACGTGACCCAGGCCAGGCCTATGACTCCCCTAGGGTCCATTCCTGTCCAATTACTTCCTGTAGGCTGGATAGGGGGCCATCTCATCTGTTTCCTAGAGACTTGGCCTCATCACCCATGGCCATAAGAGCCTCTGAATCTTTCTCTGGAGTCCTCTTTTCATGCAGTTACCTCACCTGCTAAATTGTCCCCATCCTGCAGAACCGTTTTCTCCTGGAGTTCCAGGCCCGCCCCCCCGCCACCGGCTACTAGGCCCTGGCAGAATTACAGGGTCGCATGGGCCTCATTTCTCTCTCTCCCATAGCCCTTCTGTCTCCCACAGGGCCTCTGCTAGCCTTCCTGACACACTTGGGCAGAGCCAACCAGCAGGGGCTCTGTCCTGCTTCAAGGCCAGGAAGCCACTGACACCCTGTCCATGAGGCAGCCTGGCTGTGATCACCACAGCCACTGGCCAGTGAGGAGCACCATCTCCTGAGTTGACCAGCACTGGGCTTGTTTGGCCAGTGACTATCTATCGTCAGAGTTCTCATAATTGTGTGATTGTGTCCTCAGGGCAGGACCAACCTTTAGATCTTTTCCTCCCTTGATATTCCCCCTCCCCCAAACCCAAGCACCTCTCTCATTCTACTGCTTTTATAATAAGAAATTTAGTCAGTCCTGGCTATTGTCCTATCCTGATGAGAAAGGGCCTCTGCAGTATACTGTATCATTGTTCAAAATACTCATGGTCCCGCCCCCAGCTCCTTCCCTACTGCCTCCCGCCAACACACACACACATACACACCAGAAGACGATACATCCCTACCTTTTGAACTCGGGAGTGACTTGCTTGGGCTGGTAAGACGTAGGCAGAAACGAGTGTCACTTCTGAGCAAGAGACCTAAGGGTCAGTTGTGGTTTTCTTCGTCTCCTCCTTCTCTTTGTGAGGACACTGGGTGGGTCCAGAAGTGAAGACAGTACAGAGAAGAAGCGCAACTGACCCACAGCAGACATGTGATGGGAGCAAGATGGAGGTTTGGGGCTTTAGCCTCTGCTGATTGACAGAACCTTTTGGGCCTGCTGATCAGTTCCCTTTCTCCCAGGACATATCCTGGAGCTGGAATATTGGGCCGAGGCAGTGGGGAGTAGAACTCCCTAGTCTGTTCCTGGTCTTGGAGGGCCTGGAGCTCTCTCTGTCCTGAAGACCTAAAGCTGGGGTCTTTGTACTTGACTTTCTGCCACAGCCTGGCCTCGGGTCATGCTTGGGTCTCTGCTCTGACCAGCTCTGTTCCATCTGCTCCGCTTTCCCAGGTTTGGAGTAATAACACTCCCATAGCTTCTTATTCCAAAGCAAATGACATAGCTTGCCCAAGAGGGATCAGTGGTTTCATTTAAAATGTGCACATTGCTTGGAAATACACATAATCATATAAAATTATTTTATTAAAATAGAAAAGCTTTCCAGTATATTGCATTGAAGACATTTATATAGAAAAAGCAATTGCAACAAACATGCTACATCACCACTGAGAAATTTTGAAAGCTTTAAGTGCCCACTTTTTTTTTTTTTTTGCGGTACACGGGCCTCTCACTATTGTGGCCTCTCCTGTTGTGGAGCACAGGCTCCGGACACGCAGGCTCAGCGGCCATGGCTCACAGGCCCAGCCGCTCCGCAGCATGTGGGATCTTCCCGGACCGGGGCACGAAACCCATGTGCCCTGCATCGGCAGGCGGACTCTCAACCACTGCGCCACCAGGGAAGCCCTAAGTGCCCACTTTTAAACAACATTTTGGTATAATATGCATATCCCTATATTTTTCAGAAGGTACATATAACACTGAAAAAAACACTTCATGTAAAATCTAAGCTTAGGTGCATATAAACAAGAAGTATTACACTGAATAGCTTATTTCTGTGAAACACATTCAAAGTATTCAATTTCCTAGACAACATGCAAACATTTTCAAACTTAGATTGACACTTTTAAATATATAAACCACAATTCTTTATAATTCTATATAAAAAAAGAAAGTCAAACAGAACACTTATCTACACTGTGCATATCACAAAAAGCAAATGTGTCTTCATGAACGGAAAGTACTGGGTTAACACACATGATTGTCATTTTACAAATATGGCTATTCACCTTCTTCATAATAAAATAGAAAAATCATGTATTATTTACACGAACTACTAATTATTTCACTTTTTGGCAATTACATAAGTAGCAGCAATTGGTTTAAAGGTCGATCTTTAAAAACTCTAAATTTAACTTGGATGATACCAAAGAATATACATCTGGTTAATATAAAAATGCATAATACAAGTCGCTTTGATGGGATATAACTTCTCCCTTTCACAAAAGTCACAGACACACATTAGGAACCACTGAGACTGTCGCTTACAATATATTATATGAGTGCCATTTACTTAGCTTGCTTTTGCTTACCACATTGAATGGATTCCTGAATTAGATTTCTGTAAATTAAATTTGCCTGATGAGTTATATGATAATTCCAAAGATGCCTTATCTTTATTTCATACTCTAATAGCAGTGGCTCTTTGCTCTGACCCCTCACTTCTAGACAGAGTAGGGAATATCTGTAAACAAACACACACTCTAGGGGCACTTTAATACTAAAAAGAACTTGGAAATGAAGTTTTTGTGATACGAAGCCCATAGTAAAGTGAGTTATATTTCTAAAATGTGATCATCTTTGATGATATAGAATTTGTTTTAGAATTTATAGATACAGAATTTGTTTTAGAGTGGGGGACCCATCTAATGACCAAAATGTAAATTGTAAGGCAGTGATCCGCCAGAAGGAGACATCCTCTTTTCATTAGTATTTGGAAGAACGTATTGTAACATTTGTAGAAACAAAACAAAACCCTTACTAACACTGGTGATTAAGAAAAATACTGTGTGGTGCAGAGGTTAGAGGTGACAAGTGCTTTGACTTGGCCACTATTCAACTATAAACCAGCAGTCCTGTATGTCTTTTCCAAAGTAGAAAGATTAGATCGAGGAATATTTTGCACTTTTCATGGGCAGTCAGTTGTGTGTCCAGACCCTGTGCAAGGCGAGACCCAGGATGAGGAGGAAGAGCTGGGAGTGGCAGGGAGGCTGGGCCCTGGCAGCGGCCGAAAGCACACTGCTGGAGACCTGCACCTGAGAAATGATGAGGGCGGACAGAGGGACGTGGGCCGCCAGAGTAGGGCTGTCGGAGTTGATAAGGGATTCGATCTTCTCTGCTTCCTTATTGCAAGCCTCAATCTGGGAGAGGATAATCAGATTCTTTTAATATAAAATCACAGAATCCATGAAAAGGTCAAGTCAGACAAATTCCACAAATATCCCAACACTAGGAATACGCTTTCTCTTTGTCCTTCTTTTCTTAGCCAAAGGAACATTTTAATAGTCTTAATTTATTACACAAAAAATAACTGCATCAATGGAAATCAAATGAAAAAAGCCATGACCCAACTGCCACTTTCTTTTCCCACAATCCTGTTCACCCCTTCTCCATGCTTAGAAGTTATCTTTTCATGCTTAAACATAGTCACAGGGAGTGGCCTTTCAATGCCCACCCACACATCAGGAGGAAAGCAATTAGACTTAATAAGCTTCCTAACTGTGGCAGTTTATAAACAGCTGTATTCACCCCCTTCACTGGAGCCCTCACTATGTTGATGCTGAAACTTGGGCCTCCTGAGTGAAGTTCACCTCTAGATTGTGAGCTGGCCCATAAGACAAGCGCTGGTGGGCTCCTCCTCCCCAGTGTGGGCACAGCCCTCAGAAGACAGGAGTCGGTTCCGGCTTTGTTACTGCGTGACCTGTGTCAGTCCCTGCCTTCCCCGGGCCTCAGCTGCCTCCTCATCTGGATGATGAGCAGATGCCTTCCATCTCTGCACTCTCTGAGTCACAGGATCTCAACCTCTCCCCTCTCCCACTCCTTTGTGTTCTGTTGGCCGCTGCTAACCTGGTGCAGCTCCGTCCCTCAGAGACTGCCATGCTTTCCTTCCTCCTGCCCTCACCCCCTCCCAAGTCCTCCAAACTTGAAAGTAACAGGATGGTTGCACAACATGTGCTGAACCCCACCTGCAAAGCTTTTGGATAATGATCCACAGGAATGATCAGGATCACAATTTCTGATTCGATGCTGAAGTATCCAAATACGTCACACTGTGGGACAGACACATGCGTGCGGATCTTCTGAAGTATTTCCAGAATGGTTATTGGCTTTTTGTTTGCCACCTAGAGAGAGAAAAAAATTCATTACCTGAAAAAAAGAAGAAGTCCTTATTACTGCCTAAGCTGCCTTGCCACCCTGCCTAAGCCACAGAGGCTCTTTTAACCAAGGAACCCCTAAGTGTGGGGCCCCAACAGGGCCTTGCTGGCTGAATTCTAAAATATCCACAGAGCCCATTCCAACGGATTTGTTGGGTTTTTTTCCTGACTGCTGAGTTTTCTGGCTGAGATAAACACTCTCACGAGGAGCACTTTTTTTTTTTGCGGTACGTGGGCCTCTCACTGTTGTGGCCTCTCCCGTTGCGGAGCACAGGCTCCGGACGCGCAGGCTCAGCGGCCATGGCTCACGGGCCCAGCCGCTCCGCAGCATGTGGGATCTTCCCAGACAGGGGCATGAACCTGTGTCCCCTGCATCGGCAAGCAGACTCTCAATCACTGCGCCACCAGGGAAGCCCCAGGAGCACTTTTTAAAGGGACAGTTCTGAGTTGGACACCACAGGAAAATAATTAAAGCCTTCCTGTAAAAATACAGGTGTTTTCATAGAAATGGACATAATTTTCTAGGTAGTGGCAGGTGTTGGCTGCTACATTTCTAGAGATGAGTCTCTATAGGAGCAAGCAGAAAAAGTGATGATACAGCAAAGGGAAAGGGGCAAAACCATCAGAGGAATGTGGCCGGTTCCGGACGCAGCCCCCGGTGGCATGGGGGCCATGTGAGGGCTGGCAACCTTGAGACCATCTGGGCGTGACCAGTCCCTGGCTGCCTCGTCTGCCTCCACTATGCCGGCAGGGGACCTTTTCTGAGAAAGGCCCGGGCTGATGGGTTGCAGAGCAAGGTCACCACACAGCCAGGCTGTAGAGGGAAGGAACACAGGACAGAGCCAGACACCTTGAGTTCAAACCCCAGTTCTCCTGGTTGTGAGCTACTATACGGCCTTGGGCAAGTTGCTCCTGTGCAAATTAGTTTCTTCGTCTATAAATGACATGACTCATTCTGTCTGTACGACTACTGACAGGTTTATCGATAAGGTTTCAACAGTACACGGCACATAAAGCAACCTACCTTAGCAATAGTATCCAGCTTTTCTTTGTCAAATAAAACTCTTAACATCCCAGCACATAACGGGCAACAAGCACCTGTATAACAGAAACCATTTTATGTGTGTTCAGAATTAGAAACAAAGAGAATTCATAATAGTTGGTGAAATGACCAGCCCTTCATTTTGTGCTGGGAAAGTCACAGCAGTCCTTCCTGATGACTGCACTTTTAGATATGTTCCCTGACCAACCTGGAGTCTTATAATCTATACATTTACCAAAATCCTTCCTCCATCCCTGCTTTCCTCCTGTGCTACTTCTCAGGCGGGGCAGCTGTGGTTTAACACAGCACTGGGAGAGCTGGTCTTTCAAGACAGGCAGGGCCTAGACCCTGCCGTGCTCAGAACTCACTGTGTGATCCCGGGCAAGTGTTTCCTGTCTGCGAAACACAGGAGCAAGTGTTTCAGGGATTCCATGAGTGTTTAATTCAAATTTAATTTTAAAAATTATTTTAAACTGTTAGACCATAATAAAATGTCAGATCGTGGTCTCCAGGAGGAAAGAGGCTTTGTTCTGCTCACTGCTGTGTCCCCAGTGCCTAGAAGGTGTTTAGGACATAGTGGAAGCTCAAGAAATATTTGCTGAGTTCATGGACAGAGGAATGAACTTGTTAGACTCCAGATTAATCTGTTCTGTGCAGACTTGGGATAAAGTCTCTTCTGACACCTCTGTTTAGCCGAAGAGTATGAGACTGTAAGGTAAGCTGTTTGAAAACTGTCACCGCTTATAATAGCCTGTACGAAACAAGACTTTCTTGATTATATGCAACCAAAACAATTAAGTTAGATGCTAAGGCCAATCTAAGGCAACAACTATCTTCTGTTTTTCTCAATTTCAAATGTTTGTGTTCATCAAAACGACTTCAATTATTCATTCATTAGTGACCAGTTCCTTATTCATTAACTTTATAATATGCAAACACTATGCATTTGAACTAATAACCATAATTCTAGCAATTAAATATTGCTGTTTATCTATTGGTGTTTAAGGCAGGATTGAAAAAAGTTTTCCACATTGTTTTAAAATCACCAGACCAGATGATGTTTAAGGCAGATCCACAGCTTTTTAAGGTTGGCCCAGAGTAATGCATCTAATCAGCATCAGCTGGAGTCAAGACTTTCTGAAAAGTTTAAACACACTAGTCATCTCTCTTCTCAGTGACTCACTCTCTGGAGACAGATACGCAAATCCTCCCAATTCCACCCCTGCCCCACCCCAAATACTGCCAGCCTACCGGGTGGGATGATGGGTTTGCATTCGGTCGCTGAGAGCGAAGGACACTTCACAGCAGCACACTCAGTGACAGAACTGTGCTCCGAGAGGACCCCGACGGCCTGGCAGGGCCCGTAGTAATCGACCGCCACCCGGTCCGAGTAGGCAGCACACACGCTACTGTAGGTCTCCCCATTGTGCCCGCAGGTGGGCTCTGGGGCTCTGCAGAAGGGCTGAGGGCAAGAAAACACAGTTAGCCTGTAAACCTCTGTGGTGCACTTTTCCTAACCAAGAGTGCAGAGTAGGTCTCCCTATTTTCAGGAAGGAAAAAGACAGTGTAAATTCCTGGACCGTCTGAAGTAAGCTCCTGAGGTTGCTAAACATGAGGTGGGGCTGGGGGCAATAGGGCTGTCCCAAGATGAACTGAAGAGATTACTTTTCTCAGCCTCTCCGGGACTTGGGTACTCATTCTCTGTGAACTGATATGAGATAAAAATCCCCCCTCCCTCCAGACTTCCAGACTTATTCCAGAAGAACCTGTTAGAAGAAAACAAGACCAATCTTCATGCAAATTCAGAGGCCTTATCATTTCACGCTGGGTACGGGATAAGGAGAGGGAAGAGTGGAGAGATCAGGAAAGCAGACAGACTGGCTCCATGAGGTAGGTTAGGAACATGGAAGTGAAAACTTGAAGCCAGGAATAGGGAACAACAGGAAGAGAAGACTGGGAATTCAGAGTAAAGGTATCAGTGCACTTGGAACATGATCTCTGAGGGGAAACCAGCCCAGGGGGATGACCTGAAGGGATTTTCCGGCAATGAAGACCAGGAAAGGAGCAGCCAGCATGTCCGGTTCAGCCAGCTGTGGGCAAGGGGTGCTGGCCCAAGGCTGGGCTTCCCCCAGGCAGAGGGCCCAGCACATAGATCAGTGGTACTGTGGGAGGCCTCAGTGGGGCTGTCCTTGGGGTTATTTTTAACATGAATACAGATTTCATGACCCTCAAAAGACTGAAAGATAAACTGATGTAAGACAGCATTAAGTTTCAGAGAAATTTTCAGTCACTTTTCATACCTCAGGTGGGACTTCAGTGGGAAGAGTGGGGAAAGAGCTCTTTTCTTCGTTGTTTTACCTCACATCCTTCCTGGGCTGTTTTCTAATGAGGGCCCGCAGAACTAGGGGAAGTGAAGATGCTGCTTGCTGACTAATGCCAGGGGTGTGAGACTTTAAATTCTTTTCCTAATGGTTGGCGGCAAGAAGCCTCCCTCTTCTTGCTCTGTACACTAGATGTGCAAAGGTTCACACATGAGCAAGGGGGCCCCCCAGTGTTAGGAGGAAAAGCCAGCCTCGGGATGGCTCATTTTTGATGGAGGACTGAGTGCTCTAGATTTGACGGGATTCACAGCAGACCCTGAAGGGGTCTCACTGCTGATTCATGTGTAAAAGATCATAAGCTGATTTCATGCTCAGTGTACTTGGGTTTGTCAGGTAAACAGTGGTACCTGGCACGGGCCTTTGTATAAGAGGCTCTTCCCCCTCTGGTACAAAGTGCAGAGATTGCTGTGCTCCATGTGGTTTGTATCACAAACAGGATCTCGGACCTGGTCACAGGTGAGCTGTCTTGGCAAACACTCATATTGGCTACATCCAAATTTATCAAAAGTTGTCAGGCAGACTTGTGGTTTGGATATGCATCTGAAAAACACAAACGCAGCACCATGAGCCAGTGTCGTAAGGGACCATGGTGGGGCCAGCAAAGCACTGACGGGGCACAGGAGGCTGAGGAGAAAGTAAGAGAGCAATCAGAAACAGTCCCTGTGCTCAAGAGCTTATGGAGAGTGGGGAGTTGAGCGTGCATGTAAAGCAGGCTATCAGGTAGAAAATCACACACCAAGTGATCGTGGGAATGAGTCATTCTGATTGGGGAGCCTGGAGAAAGCACCGGGAGGAGGTAGAACCAGGAGGATGACGGCCTGCCAGGCTGAGGGAGCAGCAGAGCAAAGGTGTGATGCCTGAAACCCTGTGGTGCTGGGGGAGAGAGCAGGGCACCCCGAGAGCAGGAGCAAAGTATGCTCGGGGTGGAAGAGGCATGATATGAAGCCATCAAATGGGCTGGGGCCCAATGCTGGAGGCCTTCTCGTTAATAATAAATGGAGCATTTTCAGAGGCTTAATTATCAGCTTGGCTAATATGAGTCTATCTTAAGAGAAGGCTTCACAGTATGTGCTGAAAATTTCAGGTTTCTGTGCTTACAAGGCTGAGGACCTGATGCTGGCTGGTAGTGAATCACTGAGAGAATGCCACCCCCTGAAGCTGGCTTTTCCTAGTAATACCTGAACCTTGCTCCATTCTCAATCCCTGAACTTCAGAGGGGTTAGGGAGGACGGTTCTTTTCTTCTTTAGACTCTTTTTGCCTCCCGCATTTCTATAAAGGGTATTTATAATTTTCTATAACAAGATAAGACCTACAAAAATGTTTAGCTTTTACTGGGTATTTGAAATAATAAGATACACAAATATTAGTCTATAAAGTAAAAGGAGAAGAATATATTAGCTAGCATCATATAATTTCAAAGGAAATTACTTCTATTCTTTTTAGAGATAAGCTTCCTGCACTGAAATCACCACCACCACCATCACTACTACTAATGTGGTTGCCTCTTCTGATGGGATTTAAAATTAGGATGCATGTAAAGAGAAATTAAGAAAACAATCCCATTTACAATCACATCAAAAAGAATAAAATATTTAGGAATAAATTTAACTAAGGAAGTAAAAGACCTGTACTTGGAAAACTATAAGACACTGATGAAATAAACTGAAGACGACACATAAAGATGGAAAGATATGCCATGCTCATGGATTAGAAAAACTAATATTGTTAAAATGGCCATGTTACTCAAGGCAATCTACAGATTCAATGCAATCCCTATAACAATACCAATAGCATTTTTCATGGAACTAGAACAAATAATTCTAAAATTTGTAAGGAAACACAAAAGACCCTGAACAGCCAAAACAATCTTGAGAAAGAAGAACATAGCTGGAGGTATCACTCTCCCTGATTTCAAACTATATTACACAGTCATCAAAACAGTATGGTACTAGCACAAAAACAGACACATAGATCAATGGAACAGAATAGAAAGTCCAGGAAGAAACCCATTCTTATATGGGTAATTAATCCATGACAAAGGAGGCAAGAATACACAATGGGGAAAAGACAGCCTCTTTAATAAATGGTGTTGGGAAAACTGGACAACTACATGTAAAAGAATCAAATTGGACTACTTTCTCACACCATACACAAAAATAAATTCAAAATGGTTTGAAGACTTAAATGTAAAACCTGAAACCATAAAACTTCTAGAAGAAAACATAGGCAGTATGCTCTTTGATATTAGTTTTAGTAATATTTTTTAGATATGTCTCCTCAGGCAAGGGAAACAATGTGACTACATCAAACTAAATGTGACTACATCAAACTAAAAAGCTTTTGCAGAGCAGAGAAAACCATCAACAAAATCAAAAGGCCACCTACTGAATGGGAGAAGATATTTGCAAACGATATATCTGATAAGGGGTTAATATCCTAAATATACAAAGAACTCATACAACTCAACATCAAAAAAAAACAAACACCCAATCAAAAAATGGGCCGAGGATCTGAATAGACATTTTCCCAAGAAGACAAAAAGATGGCCAACAGGCACATGAAAAGATGCTCAACATCACTAATCATCAGGGAAATTCAAATCAAATCACAATGAAATATCATCTCACACCTGTCAGAATGGCTATTATCCAAAAGACAACAAATAAGTCTTGGTGAGGATGTAGAGAAAGGGAAACTTCGTGTGTGCGCGAGCGCTCACACACACACACACACACACACACACACACACACTGGAATATTACTCAGCCATAAAAGAATGAAATCTTATGACAATACGGATGGACCTAGAGGGTATTATGCTAAGTGAAATAAGTCAGACAGAGAAATATAAATACTGTATGATTTCACTTATATGTGGAACCTAAAAAACAAAACAAATGAACAAACATAATGAAAGAAACAGAGAACCAACGGGTGGTTGCCAGAGGGGAGGAGAGAAATGGGTGTGGGAGATTAAGAGGTACAGACTTCCAGTTGCACAATAAAGGAATCACAGGTATTAAATGGACAGTATGGGGAATATAGTTGATAACTACGTACAATAATATCCTTGTATGATGAAAGACAGTAACTAAACTATTATTTCAAAATGTATAGAAATACTGAGTCACTATGTTGTATACCAGGAACTAACACAGAGTTGTAGGTCAATTTTACTTCAAAACAAACAAACAAACTCATAGAAAAAGATCAGATTTGTGGTTACCAGAGGCAAAGGGTGAGGGGAGGGAGAATTAGATGAAGGTAGGCAAAAGATACAAACTTCTAGTTATAATATAGAGATGTAATGTACAACATGATAAATGTAATTAACATTGCTGAATGCTATATATGAAAGTTAAGAGAATAAATCCTGAGAGCTCTTAGCACAAGGAAAAAAATTTTTTTTCTATTTCTTTAATTTTGTATCTATATAAGATGATGAATATTCATTAAACATATTGTGGTAATCATTTCATGATGTATGTAAGTCAAATAATTGTGCTATACACCTTAAACTTATATAGTGCTATATGTCAATTCTATCTCAATAAAACTAGAAGAAAGAAATTAGAATGCATGTAGTAATAATTTTACAGAAATTTAAGACATTTGAAGAGAAATAACAAAAAACAAGAACATTTAGAACTTCACTATCTATTAACATTGAAGGAATGAGAACAAAGAATATCAGGAGAAATTTGGTAATTTGGGAAGGAAAAACATTACCAATATGAACGTACAGAAATAAGAGGATCAATAGGAAAGGCTGAGACTCTGGGGGGTAAATTAAAATAAACACGATCAGGGCAGGGACTTTGTCTTGCTTACTATTGTGTCCTAGTGTTTAGAAAGATGCCTGGTATATCAGTAGATACTTGATGAATGACTACATCTTTATTTATTTATTTATTTATTCTCAACTTTTTGTATTTTAAACAATTAGTTTTTGAACAGATAATACAAGCCCATGTAGAAAGTGAAAAGACACAAAATCATACACAGTGAAAAGTAAATCTCCTTCCTACTCCTTGTGTCCCAGCCACCTAATTCCCTTCCCCAGAGGCAACCATTATTATCAATTTCTTATTTATTCTTCCAGAGATATTTTATATAAGAATAAGCATTTATATAAGCTGAATCAAAAAGTATGTGCATTTAAAATTTTGGTAGCCTTGGACAGATTGCCCTCCAAAGAGGATGTACCAATCTTCACCCCAAAACCCTCTTGTATGGGAGTGCCTACTTCCCTACATTTTGTTATCAAACTTTTTACCTTTACCAATCTGGTAGACAGAAAATGGTACACAATTGTAGTTTTACTTTAAGTTACATTTCTCTTAATATGAGAAAGGTTAAGCATTGTGGTACACTGGCTAGATGATCATTCATCAAATTCATTTAATTTTCTTCCTGGGTATACATCTAGATTACATTTCCCAGCCTCCCTGGCAGTAGTTCTGGCCAAATGACTAAGTTCTAGACAATGGAGTGTGGCTGGAAGTAGAGATGAATTTTTAACCTGGCCTATAAAAGCTTCTCAAGAGCAACCTCCATCATCTCCCTTCTCTTGTCTGCTGGACAGAGGAGGACTAGAGACTGTAGGAGCAGAGTTGCTAGATAGAAGGATCCTAAATCTCTGAATCACATGTAGAAAGCCACCTGCTGAACACCCAAATGGACTGTATTTGAACTTCTACTATGTTAAAGCACTGATATTTTGTATACAGTAGCTAGAGTTACTCCCTCCCAGCTAAGTGTTTAAGAACCATCTGTACTTCTTCTCCTATGTTTACGTCCTTGGTCCATTTTCTATTGGTTATTGATCTTTGCCCATTTTTATACTAGGTTGTTCATCTTTTTCATATTGATTTGTAGGGGTTCTTTATATATATTGTAAGGACATCAGCCCTTTCTCTGAGATTCTTCTCAGTTTGTCATTTGTTTGTTACCATGCAGAAAATTTTCATTTTCATGTAGCTGCATTTTTCAAACTTTTCTTTTATATTGATTTTGTATTATACCCAGCCAGCCCTTTCCACTTTGAGACTTTATTGTTTTATTATAAAAGCAAGCCAACCTTATTCAGAAAGGTTAGCAAATAGAGGGAAACAAACAAATACCAAAACAACCCTCAATTCTACCTCCCAACACAACTATATTATCCTTTTGACTTATTTACCATGTTTCCTTATGTATAGCACCCTGTCTTCTTTCCATAGCAACTCTTTGGGCTTAGTTTTCATGATGTAAACTTTGCTAGATGGGTGGCCAACTCTCTTTGCTAAAAGAGAATTTAAACTTGTTAAAATAAATTTAACACACGAGAAAATCTTTCCTTCCCTTCATGCTGCACCAGGATTTTCAGGATGGAGAAGCAATTGCTTGTTCTCCACAAAACCTTCATAAGGCAAGGACTGTGGCACTGAGACATGTCCTGCTCAGCTCTCTGAGGTAGTCAGTGAAAACTCCAGTTCTAGAAGCTTGAAACCTAAGTGAATCATCAGGACCCTGATCCTGCAGCCACCACAGGCAAAAATCAGTCATTAAGGCGAGGTCAACTGCACTCTGAGCTCCTGAGGAAAATGCAGAGAAAGGAGCCCCTAAACAACTTCATAAAATACTGAAGTTACACTTCCAGAGATTTCTCATGTCCCATCCCTACAATGGAGGTAGGTTTTAAGTAGAATGTTTCCTATTGCCATCAGGCATAAGAAGCTAGTAACAAGAATGCATCTGCTTCTCTTGTCTCAGCTACCACCTCTCCTTGCCTCACACTTTGTTCCAGTCTTACAGAACTGCTCTAGTTCCCAGCATACACCACGCTCTCTCCTCGTTTCCAGCAGCCAAGATCTTTGCTCCTGTTACTCTCTCTGCCTTCACCAGCACCACCTTTCCTCCAACGTAAACCTTGCTGTCAGTCTCCCCCTCGTTTTTCCAGCCGACTGTCACATGCTCTAGAGGCTTTCCCAGGTTCCCCCAGGCTGTGTAAACTGCTCAACTTCTGGGCCCCCAATCAAAGCATGTTACCAAGCAGCTTTACCTGGATCTTTCCCCCTAGACTCCAACTTTTCAGGGCAGAGACCACCTTAATTCATCTTTGTATTTTCACTGTCTGGTATAGAGTAAGTGGTGACCTTCAGTTGAAAAAGATAAGGAGGCATTTGACTTACCTTTGGTTTTTTGGGCAGGGGTTAGGAGTACAGGGATCCTTTGAGATGCATGATCCAAACTCAAACTGATGGTCTTGGAGGCCCACACAGCGAGCAATGCAGGCGCTGGGGTAAGTGCGTCCATTCTGCCCACATACAGGGACAAACTGATCTGCACAGTTACAGGGCAGACCTGAAGGGAGGAGAGTGCCTCAACAATGTGCATTTGTACACGGTCCCCTTCCCCTCATGTTTCCTAATTAAGGCAAACCACTAACAAGCACGCAGAGGTCTCAGGTTAAAACAGAATTTTAATAAGTCAGAAAAAAAATCCTTCCAATCTCTGACAGTGTTTTTAAAGGTGGCAAGGTTCTGAAAAGCCATTTGTCTGCATAATGACCTTCCTTTGTTCCATTTATTGCCAGCTAATTGAGGGCCTCCAGATCTTGATTCCAGGGGTAGAGACAAACAGAGCTATGGGTAGGAAAAGTAAAGAATGTTTCTCCCAATCTGGTATATAAAATTTGAAATTTAGATGTTTGATTCTGGCTTAGGGGATTTCTAGAATGTTAAAGGATAATATCAAAACCAAGACAAATAATGAAGGTTGTAAATGCCTCACATAGGTTCCTTCCATCTCCTTAGGGAGGGGGAAGAACAAGAAGGGAGTAACTTGGGAAATTATTGTAACTTGAGACTTAAGAATTTTCATGAACATCTCCTTCTGAGTCCTGTGTGGACTGGGGCACTCTCTGAGTCCCCCAAAATGTGGTATTCTTTGTGGCCAGTAAAATCTCCTTAGAGTCTGCTAGCTAAATACTCATTAATGTAATTTATCCCAGGACATGAGGGGCTACACACTACAGGGAAAAAGCGTCCTGCTAGTTGTAAAGTTCAACTTCCCAAAACACTTAGATATAAGTAAATAAATAAAAGACTTCCGTGTAAGTCCTTAGTTCATTTTTCATCCCCACATCATTTTAACTGTTTCTCTAAGCAGAATGAATTGTCCTCATCAGACCAAGCAGAAAAAGGATAAAAATAAAGAACAACAACAGAACAATAAAGCAGCAAAGGCTGGTACTCATTAGGGTAGATAGAGGATGGGGTGGAGCTAGTCCTGCCTCTACTTCCTCATCAGTCTGCCGTTCACTTCTTATTTCTGATCTCCTTTTTATTTCCAATGGGCTGGAGATACAAGGTTGGTAAAACCTTATTCTGTTCTCTTCCTACCCCACTCCACGTGTAATACCAACTCCATGGAAGGAGAATCAAGCTGCTGCTGCAGCAGCAAGAAATGGAGTAAGGGCAGCTACCTGGTTCCTCTTCACCCAGAACCAAAGGTATTTCAGATTTGGGAAAAAGCAGATACCAGCAGATACCAGCCACTGTGCTGTTGCTGTTGACAACCGTAGCTTCTTCTCAAGAAAAGAGCATCCCATCCAACTAGGCTTTTCACTTATTGCAGCTGGTGTGAGCATAATACCAGCAGCATAAAGCAAAGGAAAGTCAAGAAAGTCGTATTCTTGACCGATTGTTCACAAAAATTCTTAAGTTTCAAAATTACAGTAATTTCCTGAGTTACTTTCCTGTTTTCCCCCATCCCTAAGGAGATATGAATGGAAGGAATCTATGTAAGGTGTTTACAACCTTTGTCTTTGTCTTGCTTTTGTTATCACCCTTCAACATTCCAGAAATCTCCCAAGCGAGACTTGATACATCTAACTTCTAGATTTTATATACTAGATTGGGAGAAACACTCTTTACTTTTTCTACCTATAGCTTTGTTTATAGGGGTCCCTACCTATATGAATTCAGTAAGACAAGGTAGGACAAGAAAGAAGGTGGTAATAAAAACATTAAGACAGAAGCAAATTTAGAAAATACATGGACACCATAATGGTAGGGATAAATGGGTATTTTAGCAGGTAGAAAAATTACATTTAACTAAAACCATCCCAATCACTGGCCCTGTTCTTTTTGACTCATGGAACTCCAAAAGGACCCTAAGAAACCACTTAGTTTAATGCCATCAATTTATAGAGGAGGCAACAGACGCAGAGAGGAAAGTACCTTGCTCTCAGGTTATGTATTAATTTTACTGTGAAAATTTGCAGTTAAGGCAAGACCAGAGAAGCTGCCTTGAAGGGAACGTGAGTACAAAGGGATGAGGGCAGCTTCTGGGTGACCATGGTTACCTGTGAAGGTACGACGGTCATCTTCTGAGCTGTGCTCACTGAGACACAGGCGGGTAGAACACACCAAATTGCCAGCAAAACAAGAACAGATATTGCAGTCAATATTAAAAGAAGTTCCATGACCTGAGAGAAAGAGAAATAAAATGTTGATCTATGTAATGCATTTATAAATAAATCATAAATTAAAAAATTTAATAGTTTAAAGAGCTTTAAAATAGAAATTCTTGAAAGATGACTTCTGAGTACACAAACTAGGGAGTTAAATTTGTAATACTTATAGTTTTGTATTTACCTCCCACCATACCCCTCCAAACCCCTAATGTGCTCATCTCACCAGACTGCTCCTTATTCTCTGAGAATGTTCCTGGCTACCTCTTTTGCCTCAAGTGCTCGTTCCTTTCCTCCTTCTGGAACTTTACTCATCTTTCCAGAAACAGTCCTGATGCCATCTTTGCGTTGAAGACTCTCCTGATGCCCTGGCAGAAATGACTAGCTCCTTAAAGTACATACATTTGGTCTGCTCCTTTTTGTGGCTCAAATTCTCTCCCCCCTTAGCATGCAAAGCATGACCTCAATCCCTCATCCCAGTTTCAGCTCCACAAGGCAATGGTATATTCTTTTGTAGAGAATAGGCATTTAATCAGTGAAAGCTTATGGAAGGAATGAACTTGTCTATCTTCAGATGTTTTCTGTGATTCAAGGTACATACATTACATTTTAGAATATGGACTAAGCAATGAATACCTGACTTGCTGGTCTAAGCAGAAATTTGCAAGCCCTTTTTAGCCAAGAGTACTCTTCTTAAAATAAAATCTCACCCAGAAGAGTAAAGCAAGAGGCATATAAAAGCTGAACTACTCTGGTTGATGGGTAGGGGGATGGACGTAGAGGTAAGGGTAGCAGAATGAGCACGTGTAGTGGGGAGCACATTCTCAAAAGTGGTATTTTTTCACAATTTTTGAGGTTATATATTGATATGAACAGTTATTAGGGCTATAAGCAAAAGATGGTTAAGGAAACAGTGAGAAAGCAAGACTCTCAGACTTTTAGAGAAGGTGATAAAGCAGGGCACCTTTTAATGTGCTCTCCCGCAACCACGAGTCAACAGTGTAGTTTCCATCCCCCAGTTTGCTTTGCATGACGTCAAACTCTGAGTTTTACTTCTGGGAAAGGGGCAGAGGGCAGAGAGACTGTTGAGGAAGGGGTGGGAGGGGTAGACCTGTGTCCTTGCCTGTGGAGGGCAAGGGCTTTGGAGTCAAATAGGCCTGGGACTGAATTCTGCTTTGGTCACTTACTAGGTGGGTGACCTCTCTTACCATCAGCTTCTTTACAATAGCACCCATATCAAAGAGCAACTGGGAGGATTTAAGGAGATAACACAGGCCAAGACTTAGCATAGTGCTTGGCACACAGTTAAGAGTTCAAGTGTTAGTTATTATTAGCTATTAGTCCCTTCTTGATGAGGCTTCTAAGAGGGTTCCTTAGAAGTCCTCATGTTCTGTATAGTTGAAAAATACTTCCCTGGAATATCTGCTTTGTAGACTTTACTTTCTGGTGAGAACCCATCCAATGTTCTCCCTACAAAATTAATATAACTAATCTCATGTTAAAAACAAAAAACAAAACAGTTCAAGACTCACTTTTTCTTTTTCCTCCAACAATACAAGACTTCTGAAGGTCTATACAGTGCATCTCTATACAGTTTTCTAAGAGTCCACTTTGCCCACATGTGCAAATTTTGTAACAACCAACTTCCCCTGCAGATGATGGCACTTGGATCAGTGTCCCCTGACGGACAATAAAATCAGATGCTTCTCCCAATTTGCAACCTGTATAGACAAAAGTAGCTGAGAGAGTTGGTATTGTTCTCTGATATTGTTTTATGACATTAGATACACTTCACACAAGTCTTATAGGTACTGTGTGGCCACTAAAGATTATGTAATAGAACTTTCACTAAACTAAGGAACTG
The DNA here is from genome assembly GCF_000442215.2 of Lipotes vexillifer. Lineage (NCBI taxonomy): Eukaryota > Metazoa > Chordata > Mammalia > Artiodactyla > Lipotidae > Lipotes > Lipotes vexillifer. The sequence continues at coordinate 1,203,873 of NW_006783413.1, read as the reverse complement.
CTTTGGTTCACTGGCCAAAAACATATCCTCTCAAACAAAAATTCCATGTTCTGTGAGATGGTGGTGATTAAAGGACATGTACCTCAAAGTTAGCAATAGTTCTGTACAAAAATGCTATAAGATATGTAGTTTTTTATTTCTTTAGGCTTATCAAACGTACGTTAAAATCACAGATATTTTTAAAATGGAGTATGGCGACTGACTAGTTTTAGAATAATCTTGGTCAGAAAACTTTTAGTGACGGAATACAAGTACATCTTAAATTCAAAGAAAAGTTGAATACTTGATTGGACTTAAGGAAAACCCATTTGTTTCCAAATTTAACAAGATTTATTATGATGCTATAGCTGATATATTATAGCATTACACAAATATTATACATGGTCCTTTGAGACATCATGCTTATTTAATCTTTTGTTCCTTTTTACTTCACACATGTTTAAAAATGTTGATTCTAACATGATAAAGAAACATTTTCAATTGGGAAATAGATAAAAGAAAGCAACTATATTCTAAAGGGACCCACAGAGAGATAAAGACCATAAAAATTCTATGGGATAAAAATTTTTCAGCCTTAAAATCATGTGCATTTCAGCACAACATTAAATTTATGAAGATAATTACACATCCGATTGAGAATGCTATTTCTCCATGTTTTAAAGGAGAGAAAAGAAAAAACACGAACAATGTGCAGTACATCTTCTCAAACATTACAGCACAGAAGACAAAGTACAAAAAGCTGGCCCAAGGGTCTTTCTTCTTTTGTTGTCAAGATCTCTATGACTCGTTATGAGAGTCTGGTTTTGGATTGAAATTAGGTTACAATCAAAATTACATTTGTCTTTGTCTTTTTCTGCTTACATAAATAATACATGTTGGAAAAACCTTGAACATTATAGAAAAACATGATTTAGAAAATAATCTCATTCCAAAGATAACTCCTATGAAGAAACAGCAGAGGCACGTACTCATACCCACCCCACACCCCACCCATCTACCTCTTACCTTGAACACAAGAGTATGGAAGGCAGGGGTCACCAGACGGACACCCTTTCCGGTTTACCTCACAGAGCTCATTAGCGGGGCAAGGATTTGGGTTACAGGGATGAGTCACCTCTTCTACAATGTTACCTAAAGTACTTGGTCCTGAAAAAACAAAAACAGATCAGTTTAACCAAGCCAAAAGAGTAACAGAGGTCTGAAAATTGTCTGAGTTAATGACATCTGGAACAAATGGACAGCTCACGAGGACTGATTCTAGTAAGCTATTAAAATACTCAGATTCCTTGATCATTTGTGCAAAACATACATTCATTCATTTGTTATAAATAAATGTTATTGGGTGCCTACAATACACCTGGCAAGGTTCTAGGTACTGGAGATACAGTAGTGAACAAAACAGACAAATATCTAACATAGAGTTTACATTCTGATCAGGAAATAGACAATAAATAGACACTGTGTGTGTGTGTGTGTGTGTGTATGTAAATAAAACGTCAGATAACAATAAATAATAAGCAGTGTAAGGGGATGGAAAGTAACAGGTATATTTTGAATAAGGTAGTCAAATAACTTATGTCTAAGAGGGGTAATTTAGCACATTTCACCATAAATGACGATAATTTATTATGGTAAGATGGACCCTATACCATGATTATATTTCTTGTTAAACAATGACCAAGGAAGAATCTCATTTATATATAGTCATCCCTCAGTATCTGTGGGGGATTGGTTCCAGGACCTCCATGGATACCAAAATCTGAGGATGCTCAAGTCCTTTATATAAAATGTCATACAGGGGCTTCCCTGGTGGCGCAGTGGTTGAGAGTCCGCCTGCTGATGCAGGGGACACGGGTTCGCGCCCCGGTCCGGGAGGACCCCACATGCCGTGGAGCAGCTGGGCCCGTGAGCCATGGCCGCTGAGCCTGTGCGTCCGGAGCCTGTGCTCCGCAACGGGAGAGGTCACAGCAGTGAGAGGCCCGCGTACCGCAAAATAAATAAATAAAACCATTAAAAAAAAAGGCATACATAGTATTTGCATATAACCTAAGTACTCTCTCCTGTATAGTTTAAATCATCTCTATACATAGTATTTGCATATAACCTAAGTACTCTCTCCTGTATGGTTTAAATCATCTCTAGATTATTTATATTTATTTTAATTAATTAATTATTTATTTTTGGCTGTGTTGGGTCTTTGTTGCTGTGCGTGGGCTTTCTCTAGTTGCGGCGAGCGGGGGTTACTCTTCGTTGTGGTGCGCGAGCTTCTCATTGCGGTGGCTTCTCTTGCTGTGGAGCACGGGCTCTAGGCACATGGGCTTCAGTAGTTGTGGCTTGCGGGCTCTCGAGTGCAGGCTCAGTAGTTGTGGCGCACAGGCTTAGTTGCTCCATGGCATGTGAGATCTTCCTGGACCAGGGCTCGAACCTGTGATCCTTGCATTGGCAGGCGGATTCTTAACCACTGCGCCACCAGGGAAGTCTATCTCTAGATTATTTATAATACCTAATACAATGTAAATACTATGTAAATAGTTGTAAATAAAATGTAAATGCTATGTAAATGGTTGCCAGGTGTACAGCAAACTCAAGTTTTGCCTTTTGGAACCTTCTGGAATTTTTCTTTTCCGAATTTTTTCAATCTGCAAATGCGGAACCTGTGGATATGCAGGGCCAACTATATGTGTGATATTTAAAAAGAGTATTGAAATTTAAACAAAAGCATTTCTTTAAGTTTCCTCCCACTGAAATAGTTTCCTTCTACACATATATTTGACTGCTCTAATAGCATCCAGGATTGTGAATACATTCATTTTGCCTACTTGATTTTAGGCCAGACTCACCCTCTAAGGCTAATAGAGGTAGAGGGCTCTTGGAGTTTATCTCATCCAGCCCAATCATTTTATAAATAGGGAAGCTGAGACTCAAAGAAGTGATCTGCCTATGATTCTAGTCTAATGCTCTCTTTTTTTCTATACTGGTCACTAAGGCTAAGGGACACAGTTTGTTTGTCTTGAGAAAATATAGCAGATATTTTCTGCTATATATAGCAGGATGGCAATGAGCCCACAAATAAAAACATCTCTCCCAGTTTCCCTTACAATTAGGGGTGGTTTTCCCTTACACTAGGATATGGTGGCTAGAATTACAGTAGTCATGTTGTGATGATAAATACATGAAGTAACCTTGATGATGGAAGCCAAGCACTAAGGATGGTGGAGAAAGAAAAAGGAGGCTAGGTTCCTGATGATGGAGCCACTATATCAGCCCTGGACTATTTACTTCTGGGCTTTCTTTTGCTTCTATCTGTTCTGTTATTTGCAGTTGAACTTAATCCTCTCTAACACAGGAAAACAAAGCTAGCAGGAGCTGAATTCACTGCCTTTCCAGCTAGCTCATGGCACTAATGCCCCCTGGTGGCAGCCTAAACACTTCCCTTACCCTAACTACATGGTGTGTATGAGTTCTACTTGTTACTCCCTGGTTTCCACCACACATAGTCACCTCCTGCCAGGAAGCTTAGCTCCACAATACCTCAAGAAGATACCAACTTATCCTTCTAGCTCTTGGCAAGAGTATTTGGCACAGAAAAATTCCATTTTTCATGCACTAACCCAGACCATCATTCCTTACCCCCTATTTGGTGGATAAGTCCAAGCCAACACCTGGCTCAGGTCCACTGATATTCCAATGACAGAAAGCTGAAGACTCCCTAGGGGAAATTCCACTTCTTGGTCAAATCATGGCAAGGAGATGGCAATGATAAAGAGCTGGTTATCTGAGTATGCTGGCCCCTGATTCACCACTTAGAATTCCTGATTGATAACAGTTCACTATGTCCTCAGACTGATATAATAATTGCTTCTCTGTACATATTTTAAGATGGGGGGGATTGATATATACACACTACTATATATAAAATAGATAACTAATAAGGACCTACTGTATAGCACAGGGAACTCTACTCAATACTCTGTAATGTCCTACATGGGAAAAGAATCTAGAAAAGAGTGTATATATGTATATGTATAACTGATTCACTTTGCTGTACACCTGAAACTAACACAATGTTATAAATCATGTAGACTCCAATAAAAATTAAAAAAAGAAAAGAGAGAAAGATGACAGTTCTTTCCTGAGCCAAAGAGGCCAAGCAAATAAGAGTCTGCAGTTGAGGCAGCATCATTAAACCACATGTTCTCAACAGAATGATACTCATCCAAAGCAAACATCAAGGGCAGAGACAGAAGAGAGAAGCCTTTGAAATTAAAAAAACCAAAGTACTTACTGAGATATGTATCCAAAGGTATACAGTTCTCCAGGTCATCTGTAGGTGACAGAAGCTCACAAATACTTTCAGCTGTGTGGTCTTCAGGGAATTTGTTCTGGTCCCCACATTTCTTCAGAATCTCCACACAATCTGATCTTGAAAAGGAAAACACACACAAATTTAGGGTTTGAGGAACTGCCTCACGTTGTCTAGCCAATATCAATTCTGTTTCAGTTTTCATAACTCAACAATGTTTCACACTTTATAGGTGTAAGTATGACAAAAGAGAATAGGAGTGATAGCAGACCTTATTAGGTTGAGGAGTAAGTAATGTATTACCATATCAAAGCATGCCTAACTTCCTCCGACCTGAGATCAAAGGCCTTGCTCAAATTTTACACTCATACTTACAGTTACTACCATCAGTGTGGCTTTTCACTGTCTTTGAAAGGAAATGAACCTAGGCTAATCTGATTTGCTCTTTGCAAAATCATACATTGTCTCAGGACCTTATGCATGCTTGCTTCTTCCTTTCTTCTTCTATCCCTCCCTTCCTGCCGTTCTCTTTTTAAAAATCTGCTGTTATCAACATTAAGGTGTTTGGCCTATAACAACTGGAAAATCCACTACTTTAAAATTTTCTGTCTTCAGTAGGGATTTGACATCTATAAAATTTCTGTGCTAAGAGTCTATAAATTTCCCACTTGTTGCTTCTTGCTTGTCACCCAGTAGTTACCCCTCATCTCTCCCCTACTCAGGCCACCCTCAAGTCATGTCAGAGAACAGATCCGGACCCTATTCAAGGTTGAAATAATCTGCAGTCAGTCATCAAGTGCCCAGCAGCACTGAGCCACATACCAACACCTTAAGGGCTGGATATTACCTTGGTTTTGGAAACAAAGATGCTTGAAGAGCAGCTGACACAGATTACTATGTAGTTAATGCTTTTGGTTTCACCCACCATAGCAGCTTTCATCTGTATCTTAGATCCTTTTTTGTCTTCCTATTTACTTTTTTAAATTTTATTTTTTATTGGAGTATAGTTTTATTTATAATGTTGTGTTAGTTTCAGGTATAGCAAAGTGATTCAGTTATATATATATATATTTTTTTTTTCTTTATATATATATATATTCTTTTTCAGATTCTTCTCCCTTATAGGTTATTACAAAATACTGAGTATAGTTCTTTGTGCTATACAGTAGGTCCTTGTACTTTATCCTAGATCTTAAGCAAACCATTCACAAAATGTTTTAGGAACAGGCCCTAATGACTATATTTACTAAGTCTTTCACTCATCAAACATTTCTGGAATACCTATTGCATATTAGGATTATGCTAATCCCTGAAGAGGAGAAAAAGAGGAGAGAGGAGATAAGAAAAGAGAGGTACAAAGAAGAATAAACTCCTCAAGGAGAGCAAGGTCTAACAGAATATAAAACAAGTACACAAATTAAAATATACAAATAGAATTGTGCATTGAAGATATGCAGTGTTTCTTGAACTAAGTTCCATAAGAGAAGTACAAATAAAGGTCTACAGAAATTTGTAGTAAGGATAAATTACTATCAGCTGGAGAAATCTGGGAAGATTCCATAGGAATGACTGGTATTTGAGAGGGGCTAAGAAGGACAGGCGGTGGGTGAGTGGAGATGGAAGAGTATTTTCAGCAGAGGAGGAAAAGCATTTAACATGTGGGGGTGATGGGCAAGAGGAAGTGGTGGGAAAGAAAACTAAAGATAGGCTGTGGGTAGAGATCATGAACGGTCTGAACCAAAACCAGAGAGTCATTATGATGAAAGAAACTTACTTGCAAATAATACTTCCCCGGGATTTACTATGACAAGGTTTAATCTGCAGTGAACAAGCTATTGCTTTCCACATTTCTGGCTGGCACTTCTTAATGTCAAGAACAGGTATGTTGATAAATGGCATCTTTATGCTTCCTTTCTCCCACAGCTTCATGTCATTCATGGCTCCTTGATCTGACTGAGCATTGCAACTCCTGAAAAGTTCTGTTGGTCTGAAGAGAAAAAAGGCCAGAAGGAATCAAGAGGCAATTACTTTCTACAGAGAAACAATGTGTAAAATCTTGACATGCTAATGCATCAGGAAAATCTGATTTTTTTTTTAAAGAAGAAAGTACATACAACCTATCAAAGATTGTCAGCTTTGAATATATGAAAATTCAATGTAGATATAGACACTAGCATTAAGACTCTGATTGCAATTTTTCTTTGTAATATGGATTTTTGTGAGGCAGTTAAAAACTTTAAAACACTGTGGACAGGACTATCATCTCCAACTATACCATTTCTTTCATTTCACAAAATAAATATCAAAGTCCAAGTTTTAAAAATTGAGGTATTATTTATAAAAATAAAATTTACAGATTTTATGGTTAGTTTGATGTGATTTAACAAACATGTACCTTTACACAGGCATATCCAAATCAATAAAGAAGCATTTCCATCACGTCAGAAAGTTCCTTTGTGTCCCTGTCCAGTCAATGCCCTCCCCTGCTGACTGCACCCCAGAGGCCACCACCATCTGTGCTTAGATCACCATAGATTAATTCTGCCCGTTGTAGAACTTCATATAAATAGAATCATACTATATGTATTCTTTTGGGTCTAGTATCTTCAGCTAAATAATCTTCTTGAGATTTACTTATGTTGTTATACATATAAATTGTTCTTTTTTTTTTTTTAACAATTTTCAACGTATTTATTTTTTTTAATTAATTTTATTTATTTTTGCTGTGTTGGGTCTTTGTTTCTGTGCGAGGGCTTCCTCTAGCTGTGGCAAGTGGGGGCCCCTCTTCATCGCGGTGCGCGGGCCTCTCACTATCGCGGCCTCTCTTGTTGCGGAGCACAGGCTCCAGACGCGCAGGCTCAGTAGTTGTGGCTCACGGGCCTAGTTGCTCCGTGGCATGTGGGATCCTCCCAGACCAGGGCTCGAACCCGTGTCCCCTGCATTAGCAGGCAGATTCTCAACCGCTGCGCCACCAGGGAAGCCCTAAATTGTTCTTTTTATTGTTCAGCAGTATTCCATTAATAAATGTACCACAATTTGTTTATCTCAGTGGTTCCCAAACTTTTTGATCTCATGACTCATTTACATTCTTGAAATTAAGTACTCAAAAAGTTTTTGTTTATGTGGGTTATATCTACCCCTACCCATCACACTATAAATCAAAACTGAGAGATTTTTAAAGTACTTATTCATTTAAAGTGATAATAAACCCATTACATGTTAAAGCAAAAATTAGTGAGAAGGGTAGATTTGTTTTATAGTTTTGAAAATCTATTTAATGTCTGGCTTTATAGAAGACAGCTGCATTTTCATATCTGCTCCTGCATTCAATCTGTTGCTGTATCATGTCTTAAAGCAGCTGGAAAACTTCACTCTTCACTCTTTTGAGAATGTGAGTGAAATAGGCAAATAACATCTTAGTATTATTATAAAAATAGTTTTGATCTCAAGGGGTTTTGGGGACCACAGACCACACTTTGAGAAATGCTGGTTTATTCATTCACTGTTTTATAGACATTAAGGTTGTTTCTAGTTTTCATGTCTCTTTCCCCTGGCTATGAATGGCATTTTTGGGTCATAACTTATTAAAAAACTGCCAAACTGTTTTCCAAAGTGGTCATACCATTTTACACTCTCACCAACAATGTATAAAACTTCTAGTTGGTTTACATGCTTGTCAGTCTTCTAATTTTAACTATTTGGTATGAGGAGGCATCTCATTGGGGATTTTATTTGCATTTTGCATGACTAATGGTAATACACTTCTTCACATACTAAGTGGCTCTTTTGATGTCTTCTTTGATGAATTGTCCTTGAAAATTTTTTGCCCATTTTTTAATTGGGTTGTTTGACTTTTTATTATGAGGCTGTGGGAGTTATTTATATATTCTGGATACAGGACCTCTGTCAAATGCACGTGTGTGTGATTGTGTGTGTGTACATGTGTAATATATTGAATATTTTTTCTCAGACTGTGGCTTATCTTTTCAAATTTTAAATGGTGTCTTTTGGTGAACAAAAATGTTTACTGTTGAACTCTAGTTCATTAATTTTTTTCTTTTATAATTAGTGTATTTTGTGTCCTGCCTACAAAATCTCTGGCTATATCAAGGCTATCAACATAGTCTCCTATTTTTTTTTTTCTAGAAGCTTTTATTTTTAGCTTTTATGTTTAGTTCTATGACCCATCTTGAATTAATTTTTGTGGATGGTGTGAGATGGAGGTTAAGGTTTTTTTTTTTTTCATACAGATATTCAGTTGTTCCAGCATCATTTGTTGATAAGATGTTTCTTTTTGCACTGAATTGCCTTGCTGCCTTTGTTGAAAATCAATTTATATGTGTGGGTCTATTCTTGCCTCTCTATTTTGTCATTGATCTATTTGTCTAAACTTATGCCAATATTACATTGATTTAATTTCTTTTTAAAATTAAAAAAATTTTATTTATTTATTATTATATAATTTATTATTACTCATTTTTGGCTGCACCACACATCTTGTGGGATTTTAGGTTCCTTGACCAGGGACTGAACCTGGGCCCTCGGCAGTGAAAGCACAGAGTCCTAACCACTGGACCACCAGGGAATTGCTACATTGACTTAATTTCTATTGCTTTGTAATAAGTCTTGAAATCATGTACTGTAAATTCTCCAAATTTATTCCTTAAAAAAACTGTTTTAGCTATTCTAGGTTATTTGTCTTTTCATATGAATTTTATAATTAGTCTGGCACTTTCTATTTTAAAAAGCTGGTTGGGATTTTGATTGAGATTGCACGGAATCTAGAGATTGGTTTCAGGAGAATTAACATCTTAACAATATTGAGTCTTCTAATCCATGAACATGGTACTTCTCTCCATTTAATTTCTCTCTTCAAAGTTTTCTGGTTCCTAGTGTAGAGTTCTTGCACATCTTTTGTTAGATTTATCTCTAAGTATTTCATATTTTTGATGCAATTGTGTAAATTTTTTTTTATAAATTTCATTTTCTAATTGTTTGTTGCTAATATACAGAAATACAATTGGCTTTTGTAGGTTAAACTTGTACCATGTGACTTTGTTAAATTCAAGGATTTAAGGGGAGCTTGTATGCGGATTGTTGGGGCATCTCCTTTTGTGGTTCCCTCCTTTCTGGGATTTTCCAATTTCATATCCAGCCACTCTGGCAGCCCCAAACTGTGATCTCTTAACTCCTCAGCCCAAGACTGCTGCTTTTTGCTTGAATTCTATATGCCATGCCAGGGGACTGAGAGTGACCATGAAGAAAAAACTGGATAAATGTGGCCCCCGCTCAGTGTGGCTTCTATCTTTCATGAGATGTACCTCCTCCTGCTTTTGGTCACTCTCAAATGGCTTCAAAACAATTATGTTTTTATATCTTGTGCAGAGCTCATAATTGGTACTGACAGGAGTGGCAGTCTGATACAAACTGCTCCACCATTACCAGAAGCTAGAACTATGTGCAAATTTAACTTGAAACATTTCATAGATTTCAAATTTGCTCAACCTCTAAGCCAGGTCCTTATTGGCTAACACTAGTTGTAAAGATACCTCAATTTTCTTACTCAAAATAATAATCTGAATACTTTTAAGAGGATCGGATGTGTTAGCTTGAGGTGAGTATCCTCTGAACTTCCTTCTGCCTCAACTGAATGATTCTCTTCCTTTTTGTGTTCTTGATCTCTGGGCTGCAGCTCATAAAACCAGCCAGTCCCCTTTTCTTTAGAAACTCTCCCTCTCTGGCTTCTCTGATATGGCATTCTCTATGCTTCTGGATGCCCTTTTTCTGTTTTCTTAATTGCTTCTTCAGCCATTAATTCAGTTCTTGGCCCTTATTTTTCATACCATAACTGATATCTCAGGGAAACACCTATTCAAATTGCTTCTGTAAAGAAAGTTTTTGTATGAAATAGGGGACTCACTGAGTGGGAACTTCAACCAATCTGAAGGCCCTTCAAAACAAACTGTCCGGGCTTCCCTGGTGGCGCAGTGGTTGAGAGTCTGCCTGCCGATGCAGGGGACACGGGTTTGTGCCCCGGTCCGGGAAGATCCCACATGCCGTGGAGCGGCTGGGCCCGTAAGCCATGGCCGCTGAGCCTGCGCGTCCGGAGCCTGTGCTCCGCAACAGGAGAGGCCACAACAGTGAGAGGCCCGCGTACCATAAAAACAAAAACAAAAACAAAACACAAAATTGTCCGTAAGAGGGCATTCGGATGAGCAAATTGCTCACAGTGTTTTATTCTGCAGTGAATTATTTCCACTGGTGGTGCAGCAGAAGGGAGAGGGGAAGAATGGTAGACTGAAGGCAGAGGAGACTCTTTGAGTTCTAGAAGTTTGAAGTATCTCGAGATTAGAAGGGACTTTGTTACAGCGCTTCCTTTCCCAGGGGTGATTTACAAGACAGAATATAGCATTTAAAGATGAAATGATAAAGGTATACTACTTCCTTTTAACTTAACAGGAACAAAATCAGAGTAAAATGATCTTTTCACTTATTTAAAAACAAGGCAATTAATGATAAAATACTTCTATTCCACGTATAGTAATTTGCTCCTACCTGTTGTTAAAATTAGTACAGTAAGTAAGATTTCTACAGCCCAACTGGCAAGGTTCCCGAACATCTGCTAAACAGGTCAACATGGACACTTCCACTGGATTATATTCACAAAAGCGGTCAAACTCTTGCCAGCTCTGTGTATTGCCCCAGCTCATGCTATAAAGTTTAGTGCACAGTTCCCTGAAACAAAAGAACAAATGAAGAAACGTACAGATGAGCCAAATGAATAAATATTTGATTTGCATAAAACTTGAACTCTATGAACTGTACTTTAGAACATAAACGAAAAAAAAAAAGTACAAAAACCAAAAGACTAAGATCTATCTTCTAGAATTTAGAGCTGAAAAAGTAATCTTTTATATAAAAAAGTTAGCTTTATTATCCATCTCTTTCCTTTTTGCTATGGTTTCTAGAAAGCTCAGTGCTAAATTTAATGTTTAATTATAGTATTTGTACATCCTTATTCTTGGCACAATTATTCCCCTTTATATTTCTGATCTCTCTTTTACCTTTACTTGAAGTAAAGCATATGGTGTTGCCTCCAAAAAGATATAGTCCACTATATTTATACTTCAATCACAGGAGGCAAAACTGTGACATGATCCTCACACTCCTTTTTTTTTTTTTTTTTTTGCGGTATGCGGGCCTCTCACTGTTGTGGCCTCTCCCATTGTGGAGCACAGGCTCTGGATGCGCAGGCTCAGCGGACATGGCTCAGGGGCCCAGCCGCTCCGTGGCACGTGGGATCTTCCCGGACCGGGGCACGAACCCGCGTCCCCTGCACTGGCAGGCGGACTCTCAACCACTGCGCCACCAGGGAAGCCCCAGACTCCTTTTAATAAGCACTATAGACTTAGGGTTCACTGGATTCTCCCTGAAAAAGTATCCCCAAGCCACTTATATTCCTTAAGATATACCAAGATAGCCTACATGTAAAGGCTTTATGAATTCCAAAGCTGCTATAAACTATTGTATATAGTAATATATACTATCTATCTATATATATATATACACTATTGTAGTATGTATGCATTTTTATTTCAGTACTCGATGATTATAAAGCAACTTAAGTGCATATATAAAGCTAAAATAACATCAGTTATCATTTCCAAAGTGCTTTCACACATTATATTCATTAGTTTAATTTTTAACATTTATAAATGTAATAAAAGTGTCAAAAAAAAGTAACACATAATATAAAATTTTAATACTACCGGAATATGCAAAATCACAAGTAGAAATTCTCCACCCCTCTTACATTTTGACTCTCATAATTAGCCCTATGAGGAGGGTATCTTTACTTTTATAAGTTTGCTCATTCACTCTACCAGCATTTATTGAGTGCCTGTTTTTTGTGAGGCCCTGTTGAAGGCACTGGAAATGCAGTGGTGAATAAAAGAGACCAAGTCCCTGCTCTCAATTGAGCTTACACATCATGGGGATGAGAAAGATGATATCAAGATCCATTAGGCAGGGACTTCGCTGGAGGTGCAGTGGTTGAGAATCTGCCTGCCAATGCAGGGGACACAGGTTTGAGCCCTGGTCCAGGAAGATCCCACATGCCGCGGTGCAACTAAGCCTGTGCACCACAACTACTGAGACTGTGCTCTAGAGCCCGTGAGCCACAACTACTGAGCCCACGTGCCACAACTACTGAGCCTCTGTGCCTAGAGCCTGTGCTCCGCAACAAGAGAAGCCACAGCAATGAGAAACCCGCACACCGCAACAAAGAGTAGCCCTGCTTGCCACAACTAGAGAAAGCCTGCACGCAGCAACTAAGACCCAACGCAGCCATAAAAAAAAAAAAAAAAAAAAAAAAAAATCCATTAGGTACCTTGATCTGGAAATCAGTCCTTTCTTTAGTCCTAACTTTCTGTATGACCTTGGACAGATTGTTTAACATCTCAGAGTTAGTTTTCTATATATATACAAGAATTAAACAAATTGACATCAGTCATAAGATGATACCAGTCATCTTGTAAGGTTTCATGAGGATGAAACAAGATGAAAGTGAAAGCATTCAGTAAACCATAAAACCTTACATCAAGGTAAGAGGTGCCACGTTTCTTACTGAAATTCTTCTGGGATGACACAGCCAGTCCTATCTCCAGTGACTACAGGGCATAAACTCTTTTGCAGACATTCAAAGAAGTACTCAGCATCCCTCCCATATGTACACTTATTAATTCCTATCAGCAATACAATTTCCTGAATTATAGGGCCAACTTAACTTCTCTTTTAGCCCTTCTGTTAATTTTCTTTGGATATTTTCCAGATTTTTTCATATCTTTGATAAAGTCTGATGAGCTATTCTAGGCACAATTTTTTGCTAAAGTCCATCCAATTTAGAAACCACAGGAAAGATCATTTCACTCCTTGTATGTCATATTCATTTCAGGATATTCTAGTAATATGTGGTACCTTTTCACCCAAAATATCTCTAATAAAGCAAACTTCTGTTTCGCCTGTGTTAAACCATTATCTTATCTCCATTTATTCTTATCTCTAGATTGTGTTTCCTCCCACCTACACAAATAGTATTGCCAATTTTTTATCCCTAAGTGTATCATCCAAATAAATGCCAATACACTGCTGTCTAACTTTGGATATAAGTGCCAGCCCAGGTTATTCACCAACATATGCAAAAAGTTGATTAAGTTCAAAGTTTCACAATTTAACAAAAAGAATATCCCTTAGATGTCTGGTCAAAACATCTCCTAAATTGTAAGCTTACTTGACGATAACCTCGAGGGTAGAATTCATATTGCATCATCTTTAAATATTTATTGCCCTGCCAATGCTAAACCTCCACACCCCAAAACACAGTGCTTTTAGCTCAATGTACAAAAACAATGTTCTATATATACATCATGCTCAATAAATATCTGCTGGATGAAAGAATGATTTTATATCTTCTAGACTCTTAAGACTACACAGTGCAAGAATATAACACACATTTGCTAGACTAAAATTCATTAATTAAAATGCTATTTTCTACTGTTTTTAATAAAGGAAAATGAGGTACTGACCTACATGTTGAAGTGTTTGCTTTAGAACAACAGTGCAATTTAGCGCCATCAAGGCCTGTAGAGGGAGGAGGGTGTACAGTGACTCCAGGGTGAACAGATTGTGAGCTTTCAAGAAAACACTGCCAAAGTGGATCCTGAGGCAAAGGCTGGGTCTTACAACCCTCGATGAGGCCATCAACAATCTCCATTTCTGTTTTCTTAGACATCAGAATTCTCTTGCAGGCATTTTGGCAAGCATGATCTTCAGCTCTGTCACAGCAATATAAACCTACATTTTCAGAATATAAGTGGCTTAATTAGCTGGTTTTATGTCATGCATTGCTCAGACAGAAGGACCCAGTGGTGTACTGGAACCTGTTACTACTCTTGAGTCATGTCAGTTTCTCCAGGATACTGAGCCTACCAAATTCTCTCTCCATTACTTTGCAATATAGCAAATAAGTGAAAAGCTAAAGGTAGACTAGGCATTTATTCCCAGATTCACCACTGTGCCCAATCATGGGATCTCCAGCACTATTCCTAGATAAATGAAAGGTCCTCTTACACTTAAGAGGTCCTTACATGCAAGGCATTTTATGTTCCTGGAAAGGGTATTGTAGATCAAACTGGAATTATTTCATGCTAGAAACAGCTACCTAAAAGGGATTATGTCCTTAACATAATGAGAAAGATGACTAATTTTAATAGCAATAACCACAAATACTGTATTTCATTACATTCTGGGATATAAAGCTTTTAAAAATCTGTGCAAATTAATTAATCTAAGTAGTAATTTAAATAATACAATTAAAAACTCTGACAAGATACCAGTTTGCTTCTGCCTTTACTTTTCTATAAAAAATCAGAAAGCAAGAGAACACTTTCAACCAGTCTATAGGATTCAGAGGGCTTCTTTGAAGCAGTTTTCTTAGGAGTTTGACTTCTTAAGAAGCTTATTCAGGCATATCTGCTATCTGTCTGTAGCTTTCTTTTCTGGATTTCCTATGTATTAGCACAGGCATTTGAGATGGTTGTTCTACCCTTAAAACATTTTTCTGCCTTTTTTTTTTTGAGCTGCTATCTATCAACGTTGCTTCAGCAGCACCTCTCTATAGCCTAAATGTCAGTGAAGACAGATCTGCCTTTAAAATGAATGAAGGTTATTACGGCAAATGCTTCACCCTCTTATTTTCATCACACAACCACACAAATGTCATAAGCCTTAGAGTTCTGCTTTAGATTCTGGCCAAACAAGGCACGTAGCACTGCTTCTGAGTTTACAAAAACAAGTCATTCAATATCCCAGTGTAAATCAAAACATTGGCATCTGGCTTCTGAGTCTTACAAGTCTCTTGCCAGTTTTGCTTAATTAGTCAGTTCTTAAACTTCACCTCTAAATGAAGAAAGTGGATTATAGGCTTTCCAAAGCTGAGATTTTGAAGACCCCATAAGATGCAAGTTCATTAGGAGGCCCAAATTTTTTAAAAGTATCAGGATCTCATTTATAGTGATGTTTTTATTATAAAAGTAATAAATTTCATTGGTAAAATTCAAACATTACACATCCATATAATGTGGAACAAATAGGTATATAACTAAAAATGTACCTTACTATACACATTTAGTTCTGAAACTTGCTTTTTTTTGCTTATTACATCATGGACTTCTGTAAACATACATCTTGTTTTATTTTGTATTGAAGTATAGTTGATTTACAATATTGTGTTAGTTTCACGCGCACAGCAAAGTACTTTGGTTATACATATATATGTTGGGTTTTTTTATTCTTTTCCATATGTTGTTAAAAGATATTCAATATAGCTCCCTGTGCTATACAGTAAATCCTTGTTGTTTACCTATTTTGTATATGGTAGTGTACATCTTAATCCATACTTCTAATTTATCCCTCACCCCACCCTGCTTCCCCCTTGGTAACCATAAGTTTGTTTTCTATGTCTGTGAGTCTATCTGTTTTGTAAAAAGCTCATTTGTACTATTTTTCAGATTCCACATATAAGTGATATCATTTAGTATTTGTCTTTGTCTGACTTACTTCACTTAGTATGATAATCTCCAGCTCCATCCATGTTACTGCAAATGGTATTATTTCATTCTTTTTTATGGCTGAGTAATATATTCCACTGTGTGTGTGTTTGTGTGTGTGTGTGTGTGTGTGTGTGTATGTCACATCTTCTTTATCCATTCATTTGTTGATGAACACTTGGGTTGTTTCCATGGCTTGGCTATTTTTTTTTTTTGTAATAAATCTTATTTAATTATTTTTGGCTGCATTGGGTCTTCGTTGCTGCGTGCGGGCTTTCTCTAGTTTGGGCGAGCAGGGGCTACTCTTCGTTGCGGTACACGGACTTCTCAATGTGGTGGCTTCTCTTGTTGTGGAGCACGGGCTCTAGGTGTGGGGGCTTCAGTAGTTGTGCCACGCGGGCTTCAGTTGTGGCTCGTAGGCTCTAGAGCGCAGGCTCAGTAGTTGTGGCACATGGGCTTAGTTGCTCTGCAGCATGTGGGATCTTCCCGGACAAGGGCTCGAACCCATGTCCCCTGCATTGTCAGGCGGATTCTTAACCACTGTGCCACCAGGGAAGCCCCATGCCTTGGTTATTGTAAACAGTGCTGCTATGAACACTGGGGTGCATGTATCTTTTTAAATTAGTTTTCATCTTTTCCAGAAATATACCCAAGAGTAGGATTGCTGGATCATATGGTAACTTTATTTGTAGTTTTTTAAGGAACCTCCATACTGTTCTGCATAGTGGCTGTACCAATTTACATTCCCACCAACAGTGTCGGTGGGTTTTCTTTTCTCCACACCCTCTTCAGCATTTATTTGTAGACTTTTTGATGACAGCCATTCTGACTAGTGTGAGGTGTAGTTCTTTTTCTTCTCTCATTGTAGTTTTTTTTTAAATTTATTTTTTAAATTTATTTTTGAATTTTATTTCTTTATACAGCAGGTTCTTACTAGTTATCCATTTTATACACAATAGTGTATGTGTGTCAATCCCAATCTCCCAATTCATCACACTGTCCCCCCATCCCCTGCCACTTTCCCCCCTTGGTGTCCATACATTTGTTCTCTACATCTGTGACTCAATTTCTGCCCTGCAAACCAGTTCTTCTGTACCATTTTGTTAGGTTCCACATACATGTGTTAATACACGATATTTGTTTTTCTCTTTCTGACTTACTTCACTCTGTATGACAGTCTCTAGATCCCTCCATGTCTCTACAAATGACCCAATTTCATTCCTTTTTACAGCTGAGTAATATTCCATTGTATATATGTACCACATCTTCTTTATCCATTCATCTGTTGATGGGCATTTAGGTTGCTTCCATGACCCTGTTATTGTAAATAGTGCTGCAATGAACATTGGGGTGCATGTGTCTTTTTGAATTAAGGTTTTTTCTAAGTATATGACCAGTAGTGGGATTGCTGTGTCATATGGTAATTCTATTTTTAGTTTTTTAAGGAACCTCCATACTGGTCTCCATAGTGGCTGTATCAACTTACATTCCCACCAACAGTGCAAGAGGGTTCCCTTTTCTCCACACCCCCTCCAGCATTTGTTGTTTCTAGATTTTCTGATGATGCCCATTCTAACTGGTGTGAGGTGATACCTCATTATAGTTTTGATTTGCATTTCTCTAATAATTAGTGATGTTGAGCAGTTTTTTTTTCTTTTTTTTTTTTTTTCGGTATGTGGGCCTCTCACTGCTGTGGCCTCTGCCATTGTGGAGCACAGGCTCTGGATGCGCAGGCTCAGCAGCCATGGCTCACGGGCCCAGCCGCTCCGCGGCATGTGGAACCTTCCTGGACTGGGGCATGAACCCGTGTCCCCTGCGTCGGCAGGCGGACTCTCAACCACTGTGCCACCAGGGAAGCCCCTGAGCAGCTTTTCATGTGCTTCCTTGCCTTCTTTATGTCTTCTTTGGAGAAATGTCTATTTAGGTCTTTAGCCCATTTTTGGATTGAGTTATTTTTTTAATATTGAGCTGCATGAGCTGTTTATATATTTTGGAGATTAATCCTTTGTCCGTTGATTCGTTTGCAAATATTTTCTCCCATTCTGAGAGTTTTTTCATCTTGTTTGTAGTTTCCTTTGTGCAAAAGCTTTTAAGTTTCATTAGATCCCATCTGTTTATTTTTGCTTTTATTTCCATTACTCTAGGAGGTGGATCAAAAAAGATCTTCCTGTGATTTATGTAAAAAAGTGTTCTTCCTATGTTTTCCTCTAAGAGTTTTATAGTGCCCAGTCTTACATTTAGGTCTCTAATCCATTTTGAGTTTATTTTTGTGTATGGTGTTAGGGAGTGTTCTAATTTCATTCTTTCACATGTAGCTGTCCAGTTTTCCCAGCACCACTTACTGAAGAGACTGTCTTTTCTCCATTGTATATCCTTGCCTCCTTTGTCATAGACTAGTTGACCACAGGTGCGTGGGTTTATCTCTGGGTTTTCTATCCTGTTCCATTGATCTATATTTCTGTTTTTGTGCCAGTACCATATTGTCTTGATTACTGTAGCTCTGTAGTATAGTCTGAAGTCAGGGAGCCTGATTCCTCCAGATCTGTTTTCTTCCCTCAGTACTGCTTTGGCTATTCGGGGTCTTTTGTGTCTCCATACAAATTTTAAGATTTTTTGTTCTAGTTCTGTAAAAAATGCCATTGGTAATTTGATAGGGATTGCATTGAATCTGTAGATTGCTTTGGGTAGCATAGTCATTTTCACAATATTGAATCTTCCAATCCAAGAACATGGTATATCTATCCATCTGTTGGTATCATCTTTAATTTCTTTCATCAGTGTTGTATAGTTTTCTGCATACAGTTCTTTTGTCTCCCTAGGTAGGTTTATTCCTAGGTATTTTATTCTTTTTGTTGCAATGGTAAATGGGAGTGTTTTCTTAATTTCTCTTTCAGATTTTTCATCATTAGTGTACAGGAATGCAAGAGATTTCTGTGCATTAATTTTGTTTTCTCTTTTCTGAATTTTTGAGTTTTTTTTTTAATATATCAGGTTCTTATTAGTTAGGTGCATTAATTTTGTATCATGAAACTTTACCAAATTCATTGATTAGTTCTAGTAGTTTTCTGGTGGCATCTTTAGGATTCTCTATGTATAGTATCATGTCATCTGCAAAGTGACAGTTTTACTTCTTTTCCAATTGGTATTCCTTTTATTTCTTTTTCTTCTCTGATTGCTGTGGCTAGGACTTCCAAAACTATGTTTAATAATAGTGGCGAGAGTGGACATCCTTGTCTTCTTCCTGATGTTAGAGGAAATGTTTTCAGTTTTTCAACACTGAGAATGACGTTTGCTGTGGGTTTGTCGTATATGGCCTTTATTATGTTGATATAGGTTCCCTCTATGCCCACTTTCTGGAGAGTTTTTATCATAAACGGGTGTTGAATTTTGTCATAAGCTTTTTTCTGCATCTATTGAGATGATCATATGGTTTTTATTCTTCATTTTGTTAATATGGTTATCACATTGATTGATGTGCATATATTGAAGAATCCTTGCATACCTGGGATAAATCCCACTTGATCATGGTGTATGATCCTTTTAATGTGTTGTTGGATTCTGTTTGCTAGTATTTTGTTGAGGATTTTTGCATCTATATTCATCAGTGATATTGGTCTATAATTTTCTTTTTTTGTAGTATCTTTGTCTGGTTTTGGTATCAGGGCGATGGTGGCCTCATAGAATGAGTTTGGGAGTGTTCCTTCCTCTGCAATTTTTTGGAAGAGTTTGAGAAGGATGGGTGTTAGCGCTTCTCTAAATGTTTGATAGAATTCACCTGTGAAGCCATCTGGTCCTGGATTTTTGTTTGTTGGAAGATATTTAATCACAGTTTCAATTTCATTACTTGTGATTTGTCTGTTCATATTTTCTATTTCTTCCTGGTTCAGTCTTGGAATGCTATACTTTTCTAAGAATTTGTCCAGTTCTTCCAGGTTGTCCATTTTATTGGCATAGAGTTGGTTGTAGTAGTCTCTTAGGATGTTTTGCATTTCTGTGGTGTCTGTTGTAACTCCTCCTTTTTCATTTCTAATTTTATTGATTTGAGTCCTCTCCCTCTTTTTCTTGATGAGTCTGGCTAATGGTTTATCAATTTTGTTTATCTTCTCAAAGAACCAGCTTTTAGTTTTATTGATCTTTGCTATTGTTTTCTTTGTTTCTATTTCATTTATTTCTGTTCTGATCTTTATGATTTCTTTCCTTCTGCTAACTTTGGGTTTTGTTTGTTCTTCTTTCTCTAGCTCCTTTAGGTGTAAGGTTAGATTGTTTGAGATTTTTCTTGTTTATTGAGGTAGGCTTGTATTGCTATAAACTTCCTTCTTAAAACTGCTTTTGCTGCATCCCATAAGTTTTGGATTGTCGTGTTTTCACTGTCATTTGCTTCTAGGCATTTTTTTAATGTTTCTTTTAAATTAATTTATTTTATTTTTGGCTGCACTGGGTCTTTGTTGCTGCACCCAGGCTTTTCTCTAGTTGAGGTGAGCGGGGGCTACTCTTTGCTGTGGTGCACTGGCTTCTCATTGCGGTGGCTTCTCTTGTTGCGGAACACGGGCTCTAGTGCACAGGCTCAGTAGTTGTGGCACACGGACTTAGTTGTTCCATGACATGTGGGATCTTCCCAGACTAGGGCTCGAACCCGTGCCCCCTGCATTGGCAGGCAGATTCTTAACCACTGTGCCACCAGGGAAGCCCTCTAGGTATTTTTTGATTTCCTCTTTTGATTTCTTCAGTGATCTCTTGGTTATTTAGTAACGTATCGTTTAGCGCCCATGTGTTTGTGTTTTTTACGTTTTTTTCGCTGTAATTGATTTCTAATCTCATAGCATTGTGGTCAGAAAAGATGCTTGATACAATTTCAATTTTCTTAAATTTACTGAGGCTTGATTTGTGAACCAAGATGTGATCTATCCCGGAAAATGTTCCATGCGCACTTGAGAAGAAAGTGTAATCTGCTGTTTTTGGATGGAATGTCCTATAAATATCAATCAAATCTATCTGGTCTATTGTGTCATTTAAAGCTTGTGTTTCCTTATTAATTTTGTTTGGATGGTCTGTCCATTGGTGTAAGTGAAGTGTTAAAGTCCTCCACTATTACTGTGTTACTGTCAATTTCCTCTCTTATAGCTTTTAGCAGTTGCCTTATGTATTGAGGTGCTCTTATGGTGCACCATATATATTTATAATATTATATATAATTGTTATATCTTCTTCTTGGATTGACCCCTTGATCATTATGTAGTGTCCTTCCTTGTCTCTTGTAACATTCTTTATTTTAAAGTCTATTTTATCTGATATGAGTATTGCTACTCCAGCTTTCTTTTGATTTCCATTTGCATGGAGTATCTTTTTCCATCCCCTCACTTTCAGTCTATATGTGTCCCTAGGTCTGAAGTGGGTCTCTTGTAGACAGCATATATATGGGTCTTGTTTTTGTATCCATTCAGCAAGCCTGTGCCTTTTGGTTGGAGCATTTTATCCATTCACATTTAAGGTAATTATCAATATGTATGTTCCTATGACCATTTTCTCAACTGTTATGAGTTTGTTTTTGTTGGTCGTTTTCTTCTCTTGTGTTTCCCACTTAGAGAAGTTCCTTCTGCATTTGCTGTAGAGCTGGTTTGGTGGTGCTGAATTCTCTTAGCTTTTGCTTGTCTGTTAAGCTTTTGATTTCTCCATCGAATCTGAATGAGATCTGTGCCGGGTAGAATAATCTTGGTTGTTGGTTCTTCCCTTTCATCACTTTTAAGTATATCATGCCACTCCCTTCTGGCTTGTATAGTTTCTGCTGAGAAATCAGCTGTTAACCTTATGGGAGTTCCCTTGTATGTTATTTGTCATTTTTCCCTTGCTGCTTTCAATAATTTTTCTTTGTCTTTAATTTTTGCCAATTTGATTACTATGTGTCTTGGCATGTTTCTCCTTGGGTTTATCCTCTATGGGACTCTCTGCACTTACTGGACTTGGGTGGCTATTTCCTTTCCCATGTTAGGGAAGTTTTCGACTATAATCTCTTCAAATATTTTCTTGGGTTCTTTCTCTCTCTCTTCTCCTTCTGGGACCCCTATAATGCGAATGTTGTTGCGTTTAAGTTGTCCCAGAGGTCTCTTAGGCTGTCTTCATTTCTTTTCATTCTTTTTTCTTTATTCTGTTCTGCAGCAGTGAATTCCACCATTCTGTCTTCCAAGTCACTTATCTGTTCTTCTGCCTCAGTTATTCTGCTATTGATTCCTTTTAGTGTATTTTTCATTTCAGTTATTGTGTTGTTCATCCCTGTTTGTTTGTTCTTTAATTCTTCTAGATCTTTGTTAAACATTTCTTGCACCTTCTCGATCTTTGCCTCCATTCTTTTTCCGAGGTCCTGGATCATCTTCACTATCATTATTCTGAATTCTTTTTCTGGAAGATTGCCTATCTCCACTTCATTTAGTTGTTTTTCTGGGGTTTTATCTTGTTCCTTCATCTGGTACATAGCCCTCTGCCTTTTCATCTTGCCTATATTTCTGTGAATGTGGTTTTTGTTCCATAGGCTGCAGGATTGTAGTTCTTCTTGCTTTTGCTGTCTGCCCTCTCTCTCATTGTAGTTTTGATTTGCATTTCTCTAACAATTAGCAATATTGAGCATCTTTTCATGTGCCTGCTGGTCATCTGTATGTCTTCTTTGGAGAAATGTCTATTTAGGTCTTCTGTCCATTTTTTCATTGGGTTGTTTATTTGATATTGAGTTGTATAAGCTGTTTGTATATTTTGGAAATTAAGCCCCTGTTGGTCGCGTTGTTTATAAATATTTTCTCCCAGTCCACAGGTTGTCTTTTCATTTTGTTTATGGTTTCCTTTGCTATGCAAAAGCTTATAAGCTTGAGTAGGTCTCATTTGTTTGTTTTGCTTCTATTTATTTTGCCTTGGGAGACTGACCTAAGAAGATATTGCTAAAATTTATGTCAGAGAATGTTACATGTGTAGATGTATTTTTGAAAATTTGTGAGTTTTTGTGAAGGATAATTTCTGAGAAATAGAATTGCTAGATTAAAAGGTATGATTATTTGAAATTCTCATGGTCATAACCCAATTTTCCCTCTTAAAATATCCATACCAGTGACTTTTCCCACTTCAGAATAGAGAGTGCCTGTTTCTTCATACCCTTGACAGCCCTGTCTTTCTCGGCATCTTTTAGCTGTGATGATAATGTCCAGTCTGCCAAATCTAAAGACCAAAGGAAGCCTGGTATTTCCCAAATGACCCAGTCTGTAAATATCTTCAAGAATTTACTTCTTTTCTTTTTTTTTTACAAATTATTTTACCAAAGATTGAAATGAGAGGAATATGTGGCTTTTACTTACTATCTGTTGGGTTCCTCATTGGATAAGATTGGGTATAATTGTTTACACAGTGTATTAATTGTGGACTAATAGAGGCACAATAATTTTCCACTGCTTTGATCTGAGAAGGACCAGGAGAAGAGTCTGTTCGAAAAATGGCTTGACAGTATTCTCGGCAGTTTGTGTGATGGCCTGCATAACTGCAACAAACTGAGCCCACTAGGGGAAAAAAAAGGAGATTACGTTGAAATGAAATCAGCTATTTGCTAACATTAAATCATCATAATAATGATGGAACAATACGTGTCTTTTTGAATTTCAGAAATAAAACTATGCCATAGAAGACACGTAGTTAAAGTCAGCACCACTGTAAGCATGGCCATGGGGACATTCAGGTGCTCACTGGTCTGAGAAAGTCATTATTTGTCAACTTATAGTCTATAGTGCAGTGGTTCTCAGCAGGAGCAGTACCAGCCCCTGGGAGAATTTGGACGCATGTGGAAGTGTTTCTGGTTTTCATGATGACTTAAGGATGACTGCTGGCATTTAGCACATGGGGGTCAGGGCTGTTAAATGCTGTGCAACGTACAGGAAAGTCTCATATAATCGAAACTGTCTCCCAAAATGCTAATAGCACTCATGTTGAGAACCACTGGAAGAGCTTCTTTCCACGTTAGATCTGTGGAGATTCATAAACAAAGCAAACCAAAGCAAAACAAATCAAACATAACAAAATAAAACAAAACCCCAAATACCTCACATTTATAAAATAGGACCAGAAAAACTAAGAGATATCAGGACCACTTCATAAATTTGCAAATTATATAACTGTCCATCTTGAAACAAAATCCCTAAAGTTCTATACTGTTTGAAAATCTCTAAGACTATGCCTAAATTGAAAGTCTTCACCTCATAACTGATATGACTTGCTTCAACACTGAAAAGTAAAACCCACATTTGGAATAAATGATTCTGGATGTATGTATTTTTAAAAATCAAGGTGGACTATTTAAGGTATCTGGGAAGAGCAGGATGAGTGGCTGGGGGTGCAGATGTGGGATTTATAATGAAGAGCAAGAGGTTCTCATAGGAGAGGCTAAGGGGTCTGTGGGAGGCTGAAGGGAGCTAAAAGGGTAAAGGTATGGCCGGAAAATGTTAAGAAAATGGCAGGTAGGAAACCTCTGATAATAGTTAGGGATGGTTATAGAGGAACCAGAATCAGGTTTCGGGTGGATTCCACAGACCAAGGAATGAGCAGGGAACTCAGGCAACTTCCAGAAATAATGATAGTGATAAAATCATATACAAATGAACTAAAGTAGGACTAAACTGATAGCAAGACAAGCCTCTTTCCTGGACAAGGAAACTGTTTCATACCTATTGTGCCAGCTAAGTTTCTGATTTGAAATTACTAACAAACTTACATTGTTCATTGCTGAATTGTTCATTTTAATCACAAAGAACAATCATTAATGGCTACATTTACCATTGTCAACCTCAATGAAGCTAAAACTGGGGGCAGGGGTGAGGGATGCTGAGGACAGAGGAGACAAGTGAGAATAGGACAAACATGCCTGTCTTCTGATGCCCCAATTAGGCTGGCTTCCTCACAGTGTGGGAGGATATAGGATTATGTGCTAAAGACTATCTGGAAAATCTTGAACTAAACCCCAGTTAGAAAGAGTAGAAGATAAAGTACAGACAGCTAATGTTTCTTATACTTTAATACACCCCACTGCCAAGCTCACCTAACAAGTCTTTACTCCTCACACGTGTTTCCCCATCTCCAACTGCTCTCGCTGTTCCCTTCAGCTGGAATGCCCTTCCTCCAATCTCTACTGCTCACATCATGTCCATCCTTCAAGGCCCAGTTCAGCTACCAACTCCATGAAGTCACCTCTAAGCGCCCCTGCAAGATGTGATCCCTCCTTCCTCTGAACTCCCGCGGCACCTTATCAGTAACTCTATCCCATACCCACTGTGTCCCAGAGTTCTTTGTGTACAGGTTGTGTCCCCAACACGTGTGCATCTGCCCTGCACAAGCAAGTAGTCAGTGAATATCTGCTGAATGAACTGAGAGGCAGCCCTCAGCTAGTGCTGCAATTATATTACGTTATATTACGCGGGAGTGTTCAACTTCTGTTTATATCATGTGGGAGTGCTCAACTTCCTGTTTATCCAAGTGGGGCATGATCTTCCCCTAAAACACCGAGCACTGATATCTGTTTTGTAAATCTGTAATTAGGACATGGGAATTGTTAGAATTCATGAATGGCCCAAACACTCCAGAGGAAAGAGCCTATCAGAATCCTGCTGTGCACATTCCTTCAGATGGTTTAGTAACAGCCTAAGTTATAATGTCAGAGTTTTGGCAATACTTATAACAGCTAAATCATATTCTGTAAACCGTGTTTTGCTCTTTGGATTGCTTGTATAACCATCAAGAATATACTTACTTTCATTTCTGCTAATGCAACTGAAAAGAGCATTCTGTAAATTAAAGGAAAAAAAACAGAAATTAACAACCACATAGAATTTCTAATTTTATTCCACTTTTATAGTTATACGGAAATCAGGATATCAAACTATTTAATCCTTCTCTAAATCCAAGATTAAAAACAAAGAAACTATGATATAGCATTCTGGTGAAAAGAGAAACCATCTTCTAATACATTTTGGGGATCAAGATTATCACCCAAGCCATAAGCTGACCACATTATAGCAAACCAAGTTTATGTAAAGCTGTACCAATGTGTGTATGTGGGGAAAGTACAATGTAGTAATCTCAATTGTTTCTTGTAGAACATAAAAAAGCTTTCAGAAAATAATATAATAAAGGTTATTTAGGGAAATACATATTTCATATAACCATTGCATTTCAGAGTTGAAAGGACCTTAAGATCACCTCTAATTGTTCTCAAACCTGGCCATGCACTAGAACACCTGGGCTTCCTAGGCCTTACCCTAGACTACAGAATTGGAATTTGGGAATGAAGCACAGAAATCTAAATTTTAAACAAGGCCTCAAAGATGATTCTCATGCAGCCATCCTGGGGCCAGAGCTGGGGAATCTCTCTACCATATTACAGATAAAGAAACCATTTCCTTAGCAGGGGAGAGACTGCCCCAGGTCACAGAGCAAGTCAAAAGTAGAATCTGAGACTAGAATTAATGTTTTTAGATCTCTTAGATCACTGTTCGGAAAAGATCACACTGTGTTAAAGTCATTGTAAGGAAAATAAACAAAACAAGACAAACAAAAAAATCCTTGTACAATGCTATTTGGATAATCAGGGCTTGTAGACTATGATTAATATCACACTTGGAAGAGAATAAATTCTTAAAAGAATATGGGCATAAATAAAAGGTAGATGGAAAACAAGTACACCTTTATTGATGAATAGAGATGATTTTGGCTTTTATTTGCAACTAACTTCCAAGCTGGCTACATGATCTAGACTTATTAAAGGATCAGCTTTACTGACACTTAAAACCTAGCTTCAAGGATCCATCTATGTAGTTGTGTGAAGCTGTACTGTATTTTCTCTACTAAATAATATTCTACTGTAGGAATAAACCACACTTGATTTATCCAAAGTAAAACAAAATACCCAGGACCCATAGATAAGGGCTAATGAATTCACTCAGTATGAATTCTTTCTGTTAGAGATCTCATCAAATAATATAAAATAGTGAAAGGTAAATATTCTTGGTATTCTTTAATAGTGGTCTTTTTTATATTTCTCTTCATCCATGTTTCTTTGTTTTAGTTTGACTTTTCAGTTACCCATTATAGGTAGCCCTCTATTTTGGTTCAATGGTTTCAGGAACACTTTCAATAAAATGATCTAAATCAATATTAAAAAAGTCATCTGCTACCATGACTTCCTTGGTGGTCCAATGGTTAAGACTCCAAGCTCCCAATGCAGGGGGTCCAGGTTCGATCACTGGTCAGGGAACTAGATCATGACGCAACTAAAAGAGCCCTCATGCTGCAAGCAACTGAAGATCCCACACGTGGCAACTAAGACCTGGTGCGGCCAAAAAAAAAAAAAAAAGTCATCTGCTACCAACTTTCCAGCCCCTCTTAACTGGGTGAATAAAATTCTCATTGCCCTTCTCTTTTCTTTTTTTTGTTTGCTTTGCTTTTTTTGGCTGAGCTGAGAGGCTTGTGGGATCCTAGTTTCCTGGTGGAACCCGGGCCCTCAGCAGTGAAAGCATGGAGTCTTAACCACTGGACCGCCAGGGAATTCCCTGCCATTCTCTTTCTAATATGCTGGTTGTTCCTCTTGTTCCTCTTGGTTCCTCTTGATTCCTCTTGGTTTTGGCTTTTTGGGCCTTGTTCCTAGAGAAGTATGTTTATTATCTTGGTGGCCGTCCCGGGTTACATGGCCTGATTTCCATTTTTGTCATTCTTCCAGTTACTCTTAAAGTCTCTAGAACTGTGGTTTTCAAGTGGAGGTAATCTTGCTTCCCAGGGGGCATATGGCAATGTCTGGAGACATTCTTGGTTGTCATAACACGGGGGGGTTGGGGTGTTCTACTGAACTGACGTCTAGTAGGTAGAGGAGTCTAGAGATGCTGTTAAACATCCTACAACGCATAAGACAGCTCCTCTACAACAAAGGATTATCCGGCCCCAAATGTCAATAGTGTCAAGGTTGAGAAATTCTGCTCTAGAAACTTACAAATTTGTTCAAGCTTGATTTTTTTAAATTTGATCTTAAAAATAAAAAAAATATCACTCTGGGTCAGCCTTGTGGATCACTTAGCTTCAGAGAGAGGTACCAAAGGACACAAAATCTGAAAAATGTTGGAGATCAGCTAATCCAACTCATTTGACAGAAGCCAGAGTCTGAGGCCTAGAAAGGAGAACTACTTATGGACCCTAGCTTTCACCCACAAATGGGTTGGCAAACTATGGAACCCAGGCCAAATCTTGCCTGCTGCCTGTTTTTGTAAGTAAAGTTTTATTGGAACACAGTCACACCCATTCATTTACATATTGTATATGGTTACCTCACACTATAATGGGAGAGTTGAGTGGACAGTAAGCCTAAACTGGCCGGTAAGCCTAAAATATTTGCTTTCTGACCCTTCACAGAAAAAGTTTGCTAACCGCTGATATAGAAGGGCTCAGCTGTCTCTCTTGTTGTCACATCCAGAGCTCAGAGATGTTCCCTAAGCATTTCTCATTTCCCTTAATGTTCACTGATAGACCTTTCATGCATAGCATTACTCTAACTTGTTGAACTAAAAACTTTCATATTTCCACGTGGCAGCACCTCTAGTGTTAATACCATTTTTACTTCTCTTTCTTTATCTTTACCAGTTTTAAGGTTTCAAAGTATGGTCCTTATAGGGAATAGACTGGCGGTTGCCAAGGGGGAGGTGGGTGGGAGAGCATTGGATTGGGAGTTTGGGGTTGCATGGTATATATACCATGCAAACTGGTATACACAGAATTGATAAACGAGGTTCTACTGTATAGCACAGGGAACTATATTCAATATCCTGTGATAAACCATAATGGAAAAGAATATGAAAAAGAATGTATATATATGTATAACTGAGTCACTTTGCTGTACAGCAGTAACACAACATTGTAATTCAACTATACTTCAGTAAAAAATGAAATTAAATTTAAAAAAGAATGGTCCTTCGCTCAAGTATACTGGTATTTGATGAATTCATCAATTCTCTGTTGCTTATTTTACACGCATCATGATTTTATCATATCCCCCTCTTTGATAAAAGATTCTTAACCTTAGGTAACTCCACCTAAGGTATAATCTATAGGTAACTCTACCTCTTCACTGCTAAAACTACTGCTGACTAGTTTGACAGGGCTTAAGACACACATGAGTTACAGCCCTGGCTGACAGTTTCTTCATTTCCTAAGATGGTCCATCAGGGTCTTAGCTAGTCAATTCTTAAGTCTTTCAAATGTCTGATCGCCATCTAGTGGCAAAAGTGGGCAGTAACTGAGGGTGTATACTCAGTTGGGTTTATACCAAGCCCCTTTTTTTTTCCTGTTGCGGAGCACAGGCTCCAGACGCGCAGGCTCAGCGGCCATGGCTCATGGGCCCAGCCGCTCCGCAGCATGTGGGATCTTCCTGGACCGGGGAACGAACCCGTGTCCCCTGCATCGGCAGGCGGACTCTCAACCACTGCGCCACCAGGGAAGCCCCCAAGCCTCTTTTGACCTTCTGCCACCAATATTAATACTCAATGTGACTCCATATAGCAGCTCCCTCACCCCACTCATCTTACTCTAGAAATCAAAATTAGAGTGTAACTGAGGTTAGGATCTACAAAAACCTCAGAGACCCAAAGAACATGTCAGTATGTAAGTGTTGACAGCAAGAGACCTTCAAGTCCCAAAGCCTTCACTATACAGCTGGATAGAGAGATGTACACAGTAAGCAAAGGGCAAAGGCGGTGCTAGAACCCAGACTGCTCTGCCAGTGCTCTCCCATGACACTATCCTGTGAGAAGATTTTGGATTATTATTCTGAATGCAGCCAATGCAAGGTTGAATTTATGTCCATAGAGTAATCTATTTTAATTCTATTTTTTAAATCAACATCTTAAATTGTGAAAAAAAATCATTTTCTTGAAGTATTATTATTTCCCTTAAAAAATTTTGATCATGAAATCTTTCCTCAGGCAGCTGCTTTCATTAGCCAGTTCCCTGCCCTACCTAAAATGGTTTTTGAGAACTGCAATAAGCCCTCCCACCTGTGGGCACACTTAGCAGAAAAACTAAGATACAGAGTGAAATCAAAGTCAAGGGAACCCTATGTGATCCTTTTTGCCACACTGACCTTCCTTCTGGGGGGAAGAGCCATTGGGCTCCATCTGCGAGGTAGACTCTGCGGCTCTAACCTCTTGCTCAGAACTTGGCTCTGCAGATTTATTTTCTGACCTGGCCACTCACTTTTCTACTTCAATGACCCCTTCTAGCATTTCTCCATTTGTCCACTTGTCTCAATACTTTCTCTGTCCACTGACTGCCCTTCTACTACTACTGGTCCCTCCAGCTTCCCTTTCTCACCAATGATGAGGATGATGAAAATGAAACAAACATTTCACATGAATCTTATTAAAAACAAACAAAACCAGGTTTGAATCTTGGATAGTTTAGTCACTTCTGGACAAAGACCCAAAAGAGTACATTCTATGAACTGTTATTAATGTTTCCTATTCCCAAGGCTACTAGTTAAAAGGGGCTGCTTTGTTCCTAAGGTCTCAATAAATAAAATCTGTTTGCTTTTCACAGACGGACTGAGAGTTATCCCAGTTTGAAGTTGTGCATGAAGAATCTAGCTTATTAAATGCTAAGTTGGGGCTTCCCTGGTGGCGCAGTGGTTGGGAGTCCGCCTGCCGATGCAGGGGACACGGGTTCGTGCCCCGGTCTGGGAAGATCCCACGTGCCGCGGAGCGGCTGGGTCCGTGAGCCATGGCCTCTGGGCCTGCGTGTCCGGAGCCTGTGCTCCGCAATGGTAGAGGCCACAACAGTGAGAGGCCCGCGTACCGCAAAAAGAAAAAAAAAAAGCTAAGTTGGAGAGATTAAATAATTGACCTTTTTTTTTTCTTGTTTTGGCCATGCCGTGCAGCTTGCAGGATCTTAGTTCCCCGACCAGGGATTGAACCCAGGTCATGGCAGTGAAAGCACCGAGTCCTAACCACTAGACCACCAGGGAATTCCCCAATAATTGACCTTTAAAAACATGTTTTTTAAACCTCCACAAGGTATTTTCTCCTTGTTGTGGACACCATGGCTTTTTAGTAAAAAAAAATCTAAGTGACTAGAATATGTAAAGGAGTTTAATAGGACATGGATATCACTAAACAAATGACTCTTCAGCCTCCCAAATAATAAATGTCATTTCAATAGTGGGATAAAAATGAAACCCCAAACTGAGATAAGATTAATAGGTCCAGACTGCTCAGAAAAGTTTGCTCATTATCACCCAGAGCATCCAACCAGCTGGAAGCAAATTCACTGTCAAGTAATGCCTGCAGAGTAACATAAGGTCTAGAACACAGCTTACACAGAGTATGTGTTTGTGGCAGATTGACTGCAGCAATGGCCCCAATTTTTTACATTTCCCTGTATCTACTTCTCTCACACTAACTCTGGACTTAGTCATGTGATTTGCTTTAGTTAAGTGGACAGTAGCAAGCATGAGGTAAGTAGAGACCTGCACATATACTTGCATGTTTCCACTTCTTTTCTTGGGCCCCTGCCAACACCCTGGGAACCTGCCCGAGCTAGCCTGCTAGAAGGCTGGGAGAGACACATGGAGGAGAGCTGAGCTGACTTAGCCAAGGGCATCCTAAACCAGCCGGACGCTGGCTGACTTGCCAGCTGACTGCAGATGCACAAGTGAGCCCAGCCAGAAGCAGCTAGGCCTGCTAAATGCATGAGGAATAATAAATTATTATTAAATAATAATAATTCTAGGCTATGGAGTTTGGGGATGGTTTGCTACACAACATTGTGATTACAGATACAGTATTCAGTGCTTTCTCTGCTCATTCAAAGAATGCCTGATTCATAGACATTTACACAGGGTTTCCGCATAAAACTGCTATTTACTCTGAAACAAAGAACCTTGTATACTGTCCAGAGTGGGAAAACTTTCTATTAAAAAATTCTATCTATAAAAATACTAACTGTAGCACTTATTTACAGGCAACAAATTTTTGTTCGTCTTTTAAGTCTTACCTGCTCTGTGAAGACTTCCCCATTACCCTGGGAAGGGTTTTTTCCTCCAGGCTTCAACGTGTCTTGCACAGACTTCTAGCAACGTACTTGTCTCACTGTGTTGTAATGGACTATTTGAATTTCTCTCTTCCCAAGGACTAGGCTATGAACTTTTACAGACAGTGGCTAAATCCTTCCATCTTTGTACTCTGAGAACAGTGCCTGATACATATTAAGTGTATCAACTCAATGAATGTTGAAGGAATGAATGAATGACATGCATGCAAAGACAATTGAGACAATGGACTCTGTCCTAGGAACGCAAGACTTTAGCATTAAAAAGTGACTTGAAAACAAAGACTTACACTATACGGTGACCAATGCTATAATAAAGCATGTCAAGTGTTTATAAATAGCAACTAATTTTGTGTGTGTGAGGGTAGAGGGCTGAGCAGGAAAGGTTTTAAAGAGGAACCATCTAAGCCAGAATTTCAGTAGGGGTTGTGGCATGCTGGGGTGGGGTGAAGGGGAGTTCTGATTTGTAATATTTGCTGATATGTGTGGTATAAATACCCCCATCACAGCTGCTTTTCAAGTTAAAAGCTGGCTTGCCAAATTCCTGAATATTTAACAACCAGTTCTCCCTAGCTGGTAGGAGCTGGCTCCAGCCTACTAATGGATGGGGATGATAGGATGGATTCAGGGAACAGGAATTCCAGGAGGGCAACAGGTGGTACAACTACAACTAACAAATACAACACATGGTAATCTGGGAAGTTATAAGCAGTAAGCTGCTGAAGCGTCAAGGAGGGAAGAGTCAGGGGCTAGATCGAGAAAAGCTTAAGTATACCGGCTGAGGAACATGAACTGTATCTTACAGGTGAGCCACTGAAGAGTTTCAAGGAAGGGAGTGATACGACCATATTTGGTCTTTAAAGAGGTCACCCTAGGAGAAGTGGAGATAGTAAATAAGAGGAGAAATTAGACATGAAAGCTAGTT
Source organism: Lipotes vexillifer (assembly GCF_000442215.2). Lineage (NCBI taxonomy): Eukaryota > Metazoa > Chordata > Mammalia > Artiodactyla > Lipotidae > Lipotes > Lipotes vexillifer. The sequence continues at coordinate 1,170,938 of NW_006783413.1, read as the reverse complement.
GGGCAGCTATTGTAGTTGTCCCCCAAGTGGTATAAAGGCCTGAGGTAGGCAGTAACTGAGGATCTGGAAAGGAGACCAATTTAAGACATATTTCAGAGGCAAATCTTTAGAGCTTAATAGACAGTTTTTTTATTTTTTGTTTTGTTTTGTTTTGTGGGAGGTGGTGAGAAAGAAGAAAGAGTAGACAACACCTCTTAGGCTTTTAGTTTATGTGTCTGGGAGGACTGTACTTAAACAACCAAGCAAGAAATGCAAGAAAAATGCTGTTTTTGTTTGGGGATGTGTGTATGTGTGGTGTTGTGCAGCAGTAGGGTGGAGGGAAGAAGAGGTAGGGAAGGTTAACAGTCAGTTTGGCTGATTTGAAATGTCAGTTGAACATCAAAAGAACACATATCCAGCAGTGATTCAGGAGAAAAAGAGGTTAGCAAAGAAGATTCTGGAGTTGTCATCATATTGGGGCAATTAAAGCTATGGGAGTAGATGAGATTGCCTAGGGAGAAAAACCTGGCCATTTGGATTAGACCAGATCATAATCTAATCAGACTTGATCAGATTTCCCTTTTGGGATGATCTCATTCAGGTGACTTATAAGAAGAATGGACTGCAGAGGAAATACACTAGCTCAAGGAGACTAAATGGGAGCTATTCCCTTCCCCAGTACAAAATATGACAAAACAAAACAACATACAGATGGAACATAATCAAGGTTTTATACTATCTTAAGCCAGTACTGCAGGACCTAATAGGTTTCGCTCTTTTTGGAGCTCATCAGCTGCAGGTAACGGCTCAAATCTAGACTGATACAGTATACCTGTATAGCATTTTTACCATTTATAAAGCCTCCCATTCACAGTCTTCTACTTACCATATTCTGACAATTCTCGGAGTTTCCTTGGTACTAAAAGAAGCTTTATATTTAGGTGCTGAAGGCTCTGCTGAGGCAAAGTACCACATGATTCTTTTTGCTAAAATCCCCAAGACAACTGTCCAAAGCCTAGGCTGTCATCTGCCATGTAAGAAGGTCTACTCTATTCCTGGAACTACTGCGGCACAGATCCAATCATACCGAGGCACAGAAGGCCTCTAGCTGTCCAGAGAATCCTGCTGGTCCTACATCCCTGCCCTCCTAGGTCTAAATTTTTAGGGCTATTTTTTCATCCCTTTTCCTTTATGCTTCTGGTAGTAAATATAGAATCAAGGTTAATTTGAGAGAAAAGGAACAAAATAAAATTAAAAGATAGAAATCTTTAAAACAGAACATTTTACTGCGACATTTCCTGAGGATACACTGGACAGCCCATACAGACATACATAAATATGCACCAAACACTGGCATCCACGGGTACCACAAAGTGTGTGGTAAGCTACCATTTGTGTACAGAAGGGTAGAAGAGGACTATATATACATATTTACTTTTATGTGCATAAAATATCTCTGGTGACCTTAGGAACTGGGTGGCTGTGGTATAAGAGGTAGGAAAGAGACTTTTTATTGTATACTGTTTTGAATTTTGAACATGTGAATATTCAAAAAATAAAATTTAACACATACCTGCACTCTTCTCTTATGCATTTAGCTGTGTGTTGATAGGATAGTGCTGACAGAACTGAGCCTGGCACTCACAAGGCTGACCATCTTTGTTTTTGTGGTTCTTAGAGCCTCTTTTTAATATCCTCAGAGTCTTAATTTTATCTCAGCATTCTCAGAGAACCAGAGCCCCAGGACAGAACATTATTTTAGTCTTCTTTAGCAATAGTTTAGTTTAAAACTTAAATGGATTAAGCTTAAAAAAAAAAAAAAAAAAGCAAATCCTCACAAAAATATCTCCTACTGACTTTCCTTCATAGTTTCTCAACTTCCTTAATGAAATAACATCAAATAACTGGACTGAAGAAAGCTAGGAAGAAAGGAGAGAATTGAAAATCACATTTCTGAAAACAATATAAAGAAAAGCGTAGAGAGGGATCTGTGAAAGAAGGAAAAAAAAAGTAAAAGTACAAAAGTCTGAGGACAAATTTGCAACACTGTATTTCAGTGGCTCATGCAGCAAATGGAAAGGGATATATATTTATGGCCATTATGTTAGAGAACGGCAGGTAAGGTGTGACATAAAGGTATGAAATGGGTTTATGAACCTGAAACTAAAATTTGTCTCATCATGTTACAGACACTGCCAGGTCTCTGGAAATACACCAGCCTCATATCATCTTGATGTTTATTCTGACATTCAAGAAAATCACTATCAACAACCAATTTTTGTTTTTAACCACCGTCTTGGTGGCTAGAAGAAAATGTTTTCAGCCAGCTGTAGACAAAGTCTATGCAAAAAGTATTACACTAGATGTCTCACACCTCATGGAAAACATGATTTTTTACTTTAGTTCTAATCAGCCAATTTGCCCTAGTATGGCTAAACTAGTATGGCTCTAGTTTATATCCAGCATTTGTTCTGATTGTTGGTGCCTGTCATTCCAGTTGTTTAATATTTTAAATATCATCCCTGGTCTAGTATCCTACATCCATGAGTGCACGTGGCCTGATAAATACTTCTAGATGGGCCAAGACCAAGCCTGTGAAAACGCATGGCTAACCTAGAACCAAGCATGCCCATGACACTTGAACACATCTGTGATGGAGTTATCAAGCCACTGGTTGATTTTGATAGCTCTAACCGAATGTGTGTGATTCTGAAAGAAGTATTCTCAATTTCTGAAGGAAGTGCTCTTTCATAGGTATGAGTCAGAATAAGAGAACTGCAAAGATGGGAGAATAGCCAAATCCCCTGTCCATTGCAGAAATCCCCTCCACAATATATTTATCCAGTAAATCTTTGCTTTGAACACTTTCACTAATAAGAATTTCTCTTTTTCTTGGAATATCTCAATCTAATATTCTCACTGAATGTCAGATCAGTATATGGCTCCTTCTCTTTCCGTTCCCTAAAAACGATTCTCAAAATCAGCTTTCTATTTTTTTCTACATTTTTTCTTTCATAGAGCTTTCTTTCACTCTCAACGTTCAAGGGTTACTTCATGGCTGACTTTGGGCATGATCTCTCCTCATCTTTAGTCTGGTATTCCTAACTACCTCTGAGATATGGGGTTTTACACTTAAAAAGACCTAACAATATACTTCAATTTCTTTAAAATCTCTTCCCAATGTATATGCTATCTTTGCTGTTTATTTTCTCTCTCTTTTTTAAACTCAATAATAAATTATTACTGTTTTATACAACCTGTGTGTGTTTTAACTTAGTCACTTTGTATTTTTATTGTTCTCATTTTCCTTTGCATCTCAAATAATTATAGATATTTTAGAACTTCCTTTAAAGAAGGATTTCTAGCAAGGGTCCAGTACTGGCAATTCTCTGTTTTTGTCATCTGGAAATACCTTAATTTTGCCTTCTTTCTTGAAAAATATTTTCGCTGGGTATGATAGTTATTTTCTCTCAGAACAGTTTAGGTATCATTCCACTGTTCCTGGCGTCCTCTATTGCTACTGAAAAATCAGCTGTTGACCTCCTTTGAAGACAATGTCTTTTTTCCTGACTGCTTTTAAGACCTGTGGCTATGGTCTGTCTGTAACGTATGGATTTAAAAAAAAATCCTGCTGGAGATTTCTTGGGCTTCTTTAAACACTGCCTCTGTCCCATATTCTTTCTTCTTCTTAGAGTATTCCAATTAGAATACTTCCTCTATCCTCTATGTCCCTTAAACTCTCTTTCAGCCTATCCTGTGCTGCTTTTCCATATAACTTCTTTAGTCCTATCTCCCAATTCACTAATTGTTTTTTATATTTCCCTGAACATCATCTCCTATATTCAATCCTTTATAACAAATCCTGAATGATGGACTCTACCTTCAAATCTCTGATTTATTCCCAAATACTCGATTTTATTGCTATCATCCTAGTTGTGGGCCTTATTTGTTTTTAGCTAAGTTAGAGGAATTTGGGGGATCTAAAACTTAACCTGCACATACCTAAGACTTGAAGCTTTCTAAAATATTGGACTTTTATTTGTTATGTCGGTCTCCTATCACAGAATCTTTATCATCTCCCTCTACTAAATGATGGGCTGAGCCCCAAAATATCATTTTTCCAGGATCTGGTCCCACTTTGCCTATCCAAGCAGATTCTCAGCCCAAAATAGGCCTATCTTCTTTTTAACCCCCCACCTCAGTCATGTGCATTTTTGCTAACATGCTGTTGATCCAGTCTTCTGACCCAAATTATACCAATCCTTTCAGGCCTCGCTTTTGCAAAGTTTTCCCTGTTAACTCCCAACATGCTCAGTCTGCTTTCCAATTTCCTTGAGTTCTTGCATGTTCAGTACATATTTTAACTATCTTGACTCAGGTATAATTCTTTAGTATTTGAAGTTGAGCTATATATAGCTTAACCATAATTCTAACCTAGGTCTGACTTCAAAGTTTGTTTTCTTTCTTTTTTTAAGATAATTTTATTTTATTTATATATTTTTGGCCACGCTGCGCAGCTATGAGGGATCTTAGCTCCCTGACCAGGAAACGAACCCATGCCCCCTGCAGTGGAAGCATGGAGTCCTAACCACGGGACCGCCAGGGAATTCCCAAAAGTTTGTTTTCTTTCTAATATAATAAAACTGCCTCTCACTATTCAATAAATATTTGTTGATTTGCATAAAAAGAAACCAGATACTATAAAATCAGACATAAAAATGCTTTATATTTCACTAGTTTATCTTAGCTTGGTTGGAACAAAATAATCTTAAATGGCATAAAAATTTTTAACTTTATTCATGTAAGTAAATTTCTCAGGAAATCCCTCAAAGGGGATTCTGCAGCAGCTTATCAGTAAAGATAAACATTAGCTCCTTCAAATATAACCGCTCGTTCTCTGAATCTCTAGTCAAACTGCACAACACCATCCTTCAGGGTAAATGTTAACCCCTAAAGTTGTAAGCCTAAAGGAACAGCTTACACATCTGGAAGTTCACTTCCAGGGACCACTCCAGTGTTAAGGAAAAGGTACCAAAAGCCTAGTTTTATAAATTATTCTAATGTTGATAAGCAACTAATCCAGTTAAAATAGGTTGCACTACACCAATGTTACCCAATTCACTTTATAACAAATAGCCATTATGTCTACACTAGACTTTAACAGTTCAGTGAGAGTGACTGTTATTTGGGACTTATAATACAGAAACTTCTTTCTGTGTTAAAGTGCTTTTGTCTCTCTTTTTATTTCTAAATAACATAAAAAATCAAATTGAATCTTGAATTATCTTGAATAATTTGTACAGTCAGTTTTATATATATATATAAAACACATATATATATATAAAACACATGTATATATAAAACACATGTATACTTTATATATATATATATATTACATATATATTTTTTACGTTTATATATATGCGAAAGAACCTTCTTGGCATGTATATTTTTGGAAGATAGTTGCTTAATTCTAGGCCAAATAGGGGAGGATAGACTGGAAAAGGTAAACTCCTCTTAGTACTTCTCTCATAGGACAGTGTTTATCTCTCTTACCTTTCCTGTCCCGTCCTTCATCAACACATACTGGCAGACTTCCTAGGGCAATGCAGAAATCCAGACAAGAGAAGGAAGCACACTAAAATAATGGAGGACAGGCTACAGGAGATGGACAGTGTCAGACATCATGTGGGAGAAAAGAAGGAATTATCACAGTTAGCCACTTTGTTCAAGAGAAACTAAAACTAGTTATTTCAAAGGTAGAGAGATAAGAAAAAAAAGAAAGATCTTTTACTTCTTTGTAGAAAGGCTCTTTTCAATAAGAACAGAGAAGAGTTTCAGTTAATTTGGAAATTTGTCTTCAGAGAAACAGATATAACTTAGCAATAGTACAAAGGAACAAAGGATAAATAAAATTTTTCCAATTCCAAAATATTAATTGAGGGATATAATTACAGGCTTTGAGAAAAGAAAAAAAAAATCAGAACTATAATCTAGAAGCAGTTAAGAGAGTTGTTCTATCTTTCTTCTCCAAGAGAATACAGACTATTAAAAGCAATAGGAATCTCAATGTTTATACATACAAATGATGAATGAGGCATATGTGCTTAAGTATGCTTAATTACACGGTCTTACACTATAAAAAATAATAACATTGTCATACTTAACAATGAAGTTCTAGGAACTGAACAAAGTAGTCCCAGTGAGGAGCTTTATCACATTAGGGACAATCTTTTGTACATATTTGCCTGGTGTGAAATACCTCCTCTACCTCTGCCCCTCCTCAACTTATGTCCCCCCCACGCCCAATCTAGATACCACAGTGCTTGAAACACCACCATTGGGAGACAAGAGTCCTTCAGATTTAATACAGCCTTTGTAATTTGGTATGTACCTTTCCCCCACAAATGTAAGATGCTAGGAAAGTCTGAAGCTACTCACACTAGCAATGTGATTTTGCTTCTTCCAATTAGAGGTAGTTGATAAAGGTGGATACCTGGATGGATCAAGGTATAGGAAAAGGGGCAAAAGAGGATATGGAACCTAAGAAAAACTATTTTACAACCTTGGATACAACCAGTTGCTTTATTATGAAAACATTATAGGTTAAATCCTCTGTATATGTGATTTAGGCATTTCTTTCAAATTAACGTTTAATTTCAACAAGTTAATTACAATTATAACATTTCTAAAAAAGGTAAATGACACTTTTCTCAACGCCATATTTTCTGTAAAGTAAAAGGCAATTTATTTAACAATGAATTCATTTTTTAAATTTGAGTGATTTTATCAATTCTGATAACATCTAATTAGTCTATCCAAATTTGTTAAATAAAATGCATACCTCATATTCTTTTCTGCAAACTCTGGAAATATCATTTTTTGAAGATGCCTAAAAAATAACAAATTTCTGCATTAATTTATTTAATCCACATTAAACAAACATTAGCTCCAGATATGCTAGAATTTCACTCTAACTTTTATGGCTTTAATCTCACATAATGACACAGTCCTTTTGTTATTTCAGAAACTAGATAACTTTGAAGGAAATGTAAATCAGAGGACTTTTTTTTTAAGCTGAATTCCATTCTGTAGCAAATTTTCTTGTGAAGCTCTGAAGCTCTGCTGCAGTGAATTTTCTTGTGAAGCTTTGCTAGGGCATTTATAGTTTGCTTTTTCTTTAACCCTTCATGTTTTAAGTTCCCATATGAGCCAAGATCCAGATATAACAGAGAAGACAACTAAAGAGGGAAAGGCAATGCCAGGCAATTAATAAGTTATTTTTATGTAATTTTCTTAACAAGTTTATGTAGAAGATATTATTCCTTCTACAGATGAGGAAACTGACACACAGAAAAACAGAAAGTTATTTACTACATTTAAGTATACACTTTCTATAAAAAACAAGCCAAAACAAATCTGCTGAGGGGTGGCTGTTCTTCCACATGATGATAATCCTCGTTTAGAGACGTAGCTCCAGAGCCATGGACTCTGGTTCCTTGTTCTATTTCCTCCTGTTCTATCACCTAGGCTCATGCAATTCTGAATAGACCAGCTGATGAGGACAGGGAAAGCAAGAAGCAGAATGGACTGGCAACTATTCTGTGGCCCACTAGATGTACTACAGCTCAAATGCTCTACAACTCAGTTTCATCTCAATGCCTGGAGGAGAAGAGCAGATAGCTAGGCTATGTGCTGCCCAAAGAGTGTGCTCAGTGGTCTGTATGAAAGCGAAGGCATCACCATGTCTCATATACTCCTGTCTAGAGACCAGTCACTAGAAGGAGAAAATAAGAGAAAGCTTTCCAGTTTAGTTTTAGGGACACTTAAATTTCCCAGTTTTCCATACTCCCACCATTTGGAGTATGAGGAGCCAGGCGACCAGTTTTTCCACAGCACTCTGAGGAACCACTATGAAAACATACAGTGAGGAAGAGTTCAGGGGCCTAACTTGAATTGGACCTGAGATATAATAAATTAAAGAGAAGTCATAATTCACTGCAGGAGTCATGCTCACCTTAGGAGCAGAGAAGGTATAAAAGAACATACTCAGAGTAAAACCATGATGAACGACAGAGGGAAGATGAAAGCAAAATAAGCCAACTGTGTCAACTGCTCTCATCCAAGCATGCCTGAAATTTACACGACCATTTGGAGTCATTCAGCATTGACTAAGCATGACCATAAGCAGAATACAAAAGGCCTTGATTCTTATAATATTCTTTCTTTGTGTGGCAGAGAGAAGTTAAGAAAGAATAAGAGAAGGCTGAGGATCTTACATGCAGCAGCCATAACTGAAAAGGCAGCATGTCTAAAAGGAAATGGTCCATGTAAGAAATGCTAAATTTGCAGCTTTTATGGGTCACCTCTCCAAAGATATGAGGTAGGCTAGGTCCAAGACACAGCCAAAACTGAAACTCTACTCCACGCTGCTTAAGAGCCTGATTGACAAGTGTTACCTGCTTGCATGCCTGTCGACACTCCAAGGTAATAGCCAGTTCACAGCAGCCTAAGCCAACCCAGCCATCAGACTTCTTAAACACACCTTAAAAACAAAATGTTCAAATGTTTTGGTCATAAGTAGTGACAAACACAAATAGAGTGCCAAAGTGGTTCATGGATACCACTACAAGTCAAAGCAGGTGTCCATAAGAAAGCTAGCTTAGATAGCAGGGTCTCAAAGTATGAAGCCCCTCCTCCCACCCTTACTCTCAATGCTGTCAGTCTTCTCAGGGTCCCTCACAGCATAATTACCAAGTCCTTTGTTTTTTTCCCTCTTCTCCCTGCCCACCCTAAACTCTCTTTAGCTCATTCTCACTCTTAGGTAAACAGAATCTCTAGAGGACATACAGGCTAAGGAAAGCAATGAGAGCCTTTCTTCACCTTTGGACTATGAACCAGAAGAGGAAAGGATTCCAATTTAACTTAATAAGCCAACAAACAAAAAAGGGCATGAGTATTATTGTATTCCAACATTCAAAATATTAAATACCTAGAATAGCATAAAACACATGATGCTGTTTAAAAACTGATACTTAGTAAACAGACAGGAACATCTCCTGTGAGCCATGACTGACTTTGATGGGTATACTTTATTGTGGGGCAAAATGACTATTCTGGTTCAATTTATGCATAGCTCTATTTCTCCAACCAAATTACAGTGATACCAAAAGGCGATAAAATTACGAAGTGTTCTAATGCAATTTTCAGATCCCTTTTTGTAATCATAAATGTCAATGAATAACTCCTAGGATAAAATTAGGAGATACAAGTAATAATTATGAAAAAAGAAAAGCTTCACTTGTAGGAATGCTGCAAATTCCTTATCTCTTTTAAGAAATGCTTTATGCTGCTTCTATATAATACATAGATCTGCCAATCCACATGAACATTAGATTATTATTTCCATTTTTTTTAAATGTCAGGGATTCAAGGCAATATGTAACATAGTTCTCTACACGAAACTAAGACCTAATATAACAAATAGAAGTATTCTGCTAAAAAACAAACCAAACAAAAGCAAACAAATGGCCCATGGACAGACAAAGCTCTCAAAATATAATCATAAACCATCCCAATTGTTAAAACTGGCTAAAAATCCTGCATATCATAAGCTTCTATAACCCTACATGTTTTAATGGTATAAAGGGCAACAGCGAGTCCCATTGCCTAGTATAGTTAGTTTCCTCTCAATCTTTGTTGCTTGCTATTCAGAATCACTCATATTCTAGAAAGAATTTTGAATGGAATCAATGTAGGTCATAAACTCTGTGAACTTTTATACCATAATGCATTTTACTGCTGTTTTCACATATCCAGTGCCTCTTAGAAAATATTAAATTATTCAACAAGCATTTACATTCACTGAACCCCTATTATGTACAAGGCACTCTATTAGGTATTTTGTGAGCTATGAGATAGATAAAATATATGATTTATCCCTTTATGGAGATTACAATTTGGTAGGAACAATACACACATATATATAATTGAAGACACTAGGGAGAGGGATAACTGGGAGAACAAGCAAGAACGTGGGCAATTCTAGGAAGCAAACAGTCCAATTTGTTTGAAATGAAAACTTCCAACAGTGTGAGAGCCTTCAGAATTCAGAGAAACATAAGATATACTCCCTGTTTTTCAAGGCACTGGCTTTAACCAGGACAGGAAAATGAACTTTAATCCTAGGAGACCATGAATGCTAGGCTAGGGAGTTTGGCCTTTATTCTGATGGAAGTGGATATCCCCAGAGGGATTATTTTGAAGGGGGTGGGGAGGACAGCTATGGTGTATTGAAACACCAGTTACAAGGTTATTGCAATAATCTACCCCAAAGGTGTAATCATAAAGGCTTGAACTAGGAATAGTGAGGACAGATGCAAGATTTTACAAGAAGAGAGTCAATGAGCTAAAAAGAAAAAGCTATCAGAGATAATGACTTGAGGGCTTCCAGTCTAGAGTGTCATTCACAAGAGAAAGCAGTTATGAGTTTGGTTTTGAATTGGCACTTCAGATGCCACCTGGATGCACAGATCCAGGTAAAGACGTCTAGAGGTCATGAACAATGACTTGGATTTGAAAGTTATCTTCCCAGAGCTGACTAGATAACAGTTCTGGGAAGGAATGTGGTTACCAGGGTGAATGTGGAGAGAGAAGGGAAGAGGACCACACAAAGAAATAACTGTGGTAGTTATGGGGGGGACGGTGTGTGGCGGAGGTGGGGATAAGAGAGGGCAAAGTCACAAGGCCAAGGTGAAGTCACAAGGAGGGAGTGGTCAATCATATCAAGTGTCACAGGGAAGTCAAAGAGAATAAGTACTGAGAAAAAGCCATAAGATCTAGGAACCAAGAGATCCTGGTGATCTTTCAAAGACCAGTTTCAATAGAATGGTAGAAGTGGAGACAAGGGTACCATTAAGGACTGAGTGAATGAGAATTAATTATACATTTGAAAATTTGGGTGCCTACAGGAAGGAGAGGATAGAAATTCAAGGGTAAACATTAGGTTACAGGACTATGACACAGATTTTACAATCACAAAATAAGTTTTAAAAAATAAACCGCTAAATGTTGCAGTTCTATTGCTTACCTGGCAAAGATGAATTCATACAACTCCAAATTTCAACCTAAAATTGTAATCACCAAAAGACTTTTATGTAGATAACCAGTTCCTAAATATGAAAATTTCTACAGAAATTATGTATGGCTAATTTGATTATGTTTGTGTCTATACAATCAATGATCTAGAACTATATGAGTATCAACCAGCTATTCAGGGAAGAAAAAATAGAACTGAGATGTAAAAATGCTGCTTGCTGTTTTCCCATCTTCCCATCTGAGAGTACTAAGGACAAATATGGTTACTCAGGATGCTTACTGGGATAACTGTTTCCAAGCACAGAGATAAAAGTGCCTGTTGAGTGACTAAAGGAAAATATGTTAGTCAGAACTGTTTGATCATCAACCTTCCCCCTCATTTAACCCAAGCTACCTTATCTAAGGAGGCTCCCTCATGCCAGCTCAGACTTTCTTAGCCTGGCTCATGAGTATCCCAAACGCTGAGGATGGCCCATGCATTAGAGGCATTTTAAGTTACATGATTCAGACAGGCATACAATGTATCTATAATATACCAGAAAATGGGAAGACAGAAGTAATGAGAAGTCACACATTTTCCCTTACCCCAAATCCAGCTTTTTAAAAGTCCAAATATATGTAAGACTTAGTTATTATGGTTTTCATAAAATTGTCAAAATATGATAATAAGTAAAATTCCCAATTCCAGATAAACTATTATAATGAAATTTAAAGACTGGAATATATCATATACCTACATCATAGGTATAAAATAAACAATGAAAGATGAAAATCAATACTCTATCTAGCAATTTGTGTGAAGATCTTTTTAAAGTACCTAGTTAAATCTAACATTTTACTTTGACCACAAACCCCAATCACACTGAAAAATTTGCTAAATCTAAAGTAACTCATTAGAGTGCTTCATTAGACAAAAGCTTCCATAGTTCAGTTAAATAAGACCTACCATTGTTTCAGGGCAATAATCTGGGGCTCGCTGCAACAGATGTTTTAGTCGGGATTCACTTTTTGAGGAGAATATCTATTTGACAAAAAAAAAAAAAAGTTTTGTGGCATTTTTTCAACAAGAAAAAAGAGGAGGTAAACTTATTATCCTCTAGATTTATGAATTGTCTAGAATATTTTCCAATTTCCCTTTATAAACGGAAAACCTTTGGAAAGATCTAAATTAAGGTGAGGTAATATTTCTTGAAAGGTTGGTTAGCTTGGCAAATAACAAAATCTAAATAAAGCAAGTCTAATGATCAAAAATGGAGAAAACCAGCTGTTAACCTGTTAGGGTAGAGGGGAGAAAAAAAAAACAGAAAAGGAAGAAAAAACAATAAATTTATTCTAAACTGTCCTACAAACTGCTTTTAGTCAACTGACCACAATGAAAAATAGACTATGCCATACCCTTTATATTGGTGAAGAACAACTTTGTGAATAGCATTGTAGCAAAAACTTCTCCACAGAATTCCATAAAATAGAGACAAAGCCATCTTTTAAATAAAGCTGCTGAGGGGTTGACAAGTTCACTCATCAGGCAGTTGGCTCACTTCCAAATACAACTTTAATTAATGCAATTGTAATTTAATGTCTCTGTAAATTTAAATCATTACATATATTATTACCTGCAAATAGTCAAGATTGTAAAGTCTATGAATGCTAACGACAATGAAAAAGGATTTATCTCCAGTTAGTTTTTCTCTCTCTCTCTTTTTTTTTTTGCGATACGCGGGCCTCTCACTGTTGCGGCCTCTCCCATTGCGGAGCACAGGCTCCGGACGCGCAGGCTCAGCGGCCATGGCTCACGGGCCCAGCCGCTCCGGGGCATGTGGGATCTTCCCGGACCGGGGCACGAACCTGCGTCCCCTGCATCAGCAGGCGGACTCTCAACCACTGCGCCACCAGGGAAGCCCAGCCTTTGTTTTTATGACACTGATACCTCTGAAGGGTACAGGCAGTTGTTTTGAGGAACATCCCTCAAACAGGAATATCCTTATTGTTTCCTCATGATTCAGGTTATGTATTTTGGGCAAGAATCCTACTTAAGATACTGTGCTCCATCATGTCAGCAGACACACATTAATTTGTTCCATTATTGGTGATGTGAACTCTGAACGCTTGTTTTAAGTGCTGCCCAGCAGATTTCTCCAAAACAATTATACTAAATAATATCTTCTACAATTATTATGTAAGCTTACCTGCTCACATACATCACGGCACATTTGGTTATCCTTTGAATGATTACAACACAGTGCACCTAGGGAGAAAAAATAAACACCTGATGTTGCCTATTGTTAAATAAACATGATGATTAAGCTAAGCCAGATGGTTACACAAACCATTTATTCAACAATTATTACTATTACTATCCATTTTAACTCAACAAACCTTTGCTGAGTACCTATTTCAAGTCAAGGACGGTGCTGTGTTGGAGAACATGGTTTTTGCCTTCAAGAAGCTTACAACCTAATAGGGGAGACTGTCATTTAGTAATAGCAGTTACTAGGTACTGTGTACTTTCTACATGCCAGAATTTTACTGCTTGCTTTATGTATTATCTCATTCAACCCTCACAATTACCCTATGGGCTATATTCTATTATACCTATAATGTAAGGTTAAATGATAAAAAGATAGTGAATTTTGTTTTGGACATGTTACATGTAAGCCTCCATTATCTCAGTGAAGTAGAGATTAGGTCTGAAAACAAAAAGGATTGAGATGGTGTTGGGCTTGAGGTGAGGTTGTAGAGGTCTGGAACAGCCATTGTAGAGAATAAAGGAGGCAACTATAAATGTTTCTCAAACTTCTGTTCTATCAAACACTGTTTCATGAATTGTTAATATCTATCCCTCAAGAGAAAATGTTTCATGTTCAAATAGGGAAACAAAGGATTAAAAAATTAAAGAGAATTCTTTTCTGTAGGATTTTATGAAGGCTTTAATATGTTAATATGCATCATTAATCTCCTAAAAAGGGATCTCTAAGTAGACAGATTCCTCAGAGCACAGAATACTTTTTTTCATGCCACGTATTAACATTTTAGAATGCCAATTTGAGAAATATCAGAGAAAAGGAAACATTTGCCAAGCAGCATTATGGGCCCAGAGAAATTAATAAGTTGGTGATAGAGATAATCAGCAGGGGCATGTTACTATTCTAGAGTGATGCTGACTGGAAAAAAAAGATACTACATTGATCAGTGCCTGTTTAGACTGCTAAGTCAAAAGAGACAAGGACATAAAAATATTATATTTCAGGCAGCTATATCAAATACAATGGTTTTATATATATATGCAACATAATCTCTTTAAATGAAATCTATATAATTTCAGTATACGTGAAAGCAGAGCTTTTTTGATTGAAGGTAGGATTAGTATTGGGGAGAAATGAATGAATAAAAAAGGTCCTCTTTAGCTCTTACCAACTCCTTTAAGTTCAAAACCGATCACTGTTAATCCATAAAGCAATGACAGGGTATATGATATTACTGTGATATATACTGATATTATAGTGATATTATATCACTAAGTTTAGTTTCATAAAAGGCTATTGTGGGGCTGGCTTTCTAATACTATGTGGGAAAAGCTGTCTTAAAGTTCTAAACATTTGACTTTAAAATTCTGAAAAACGTATAGAAATTCCATTAAGTTTCAGAAATTAAAAAAATTCCTTGTTTATAGGCTGTAGTTGCTTTCTTAGAAGCTACTAACTCGAGGGAGGGCCCAATCACTCATGAGACTTTCTCACAACACCCCTTCTCCCCTGCCATGCCACACCATGCCGACCCCCTCTTCTAAGATTCTGTTATGTCCCCAGCCTCATTAGAATGGAGAGGACAGGCAGGAAAAAACGGGGGGAGTCTCCTGTGTGATACCGATGTGCTCTTTTGAAGTGCTCAAGTTGTTGCCACTTTCTACTATCCTCCAACACAAAGGTCACACGAGGGCAGAAAATCCAGCTGATCAAGAGCAAAGATAGCTCAGGATAACATGTGGTCCCAATAAGCACAGGCTTAGCAAAAAGTAAACAGTCAGGCAGACAAGAGTCTGACTTGGGCCTAAGGATTTTTTGGAAAAAAGTTTCTTGGAGCAAAGGTCTATTTAGAACAGAAACATAAAACATGTCATAATTAAAACTCCAATACCAACGAAAGGTTTTATTAAAAATATAAAGGCCTGTTTTTCTCCTATTTAATGGTGAAGGTCAAATTTATAGTGGAGTGACCACCAAAGTTAAAATTTTAAAATAATTCATTTTTTCATTAAGAAACCCCAAAATTTGGAAAATAAGAAAAATGACCTAATATTCCCACTGTCCTGCCAGAACGTGTGTTGACATTTTGACATATTTCCTTCTAGTCTTTCCAAAAGCCTTCTGAAATTTCTGACAAAATGGGATTAAAGAGAGCAGCCTGAAGTCTTCTGGTAATAATGCCCTTCCCCCTCCCAACCAAGCATTCCTCTGTAATAGTACATTTCCTCCCTTGAGAGGACTGCCACCCTCCTAGAACAGGCTAGGGGACCTACACTCCATCACATTTTCCACACTTTATTTTTAACCTTAGTCATGGTTATATTAGTACACATTTTTCTTTCTTTGAAACAACAAAAACTTACTAGAATCTTAAACACTGCATATTTTTAAAGAAGTAAATATCTACAAATAGACATCAAGTCATATGCCTTCATTAAGAATGAGGGCAAAGGATTCAAACGCAATTAATGTGGCAATTAAAGGTCTCTTTTTTAGAGCTTTTAAAATGGATTAATTGGGTCATTGAACTACTAGAGTGCAAAAAAACTGTCCAAAGCCTAATGGTTTATACAAGAGAAGACAGTGAATTCTAGAAATGTTTTGTTTTTATAATTTGGTTCTAACCTAATTTCTAGTTCTTCAAGAATAGTTTAAAACTCTGGTTATTTTTATAAAATGGAACTGAGCAGATAAAGGTAAATTAGTTCAAAATAACACTTGATATTGACAGGATGAAAATAAATAGCACAGGTGTTATCCTTATTAGAGACATAAGGAAGAG
>NW_006783413.1:1153681-1154811 GCF_000442215.2 Lipotes vexillifer | reverse complement strand
AAGAGCGTCATATTTTGCATTCTTATTCCAAAAGTCTGTAATTATAAAATTAATAAAAACCAAAAACTGATTACTAAAGGCCATGTATATTGGGTTTAAGAAGGTATTAATGTAACCTAGAAATATGCGAGTAGAATCATCCAATAATTAGAAACATCAAGGTTTGTCTGCTGGTTTGGACCACATGTCTACTAAAGATAGGCAAGTAAGCAGGAAGCACATGCTCCAGCCACAAGGGAAAAATGCAACTTCTAAGACCAACCAGCATTTAAAAAAAACAAATACACACCCTAATCTAAAGCTAAAATATTCACAGAATTATAGGATTTTTGAAGTTAAAAGAGATTTTGCCACAGAAGCCTCCCAAAAGCTGTAATTCAATTTGGTTAATGAAAAGCCAGTCTTGTTTTCTTTTCTAAAGAAAATAAAGATTCCTTCTAATTAATGTATTTCTAGAGAATTACTAGAACAGAATATATATATCCTGCACTACTGAAGGGGAAAAAACTAAATCCAAGCTGATAGTGGAAAACAGTCATTTCAAATAAAAAAAGATACGTTAATTTTAAAAATCTCATCTTACTTTTAATCAAATTTTTTTTTCTAAAACAGCCTGGAAATTGACAATCACTTTAAAAACATTTAAATGACAACTGCAACTTTAACTTATAAATGCATTCTTACAATTGTCACATTTATCCCTTCAACGATATATATATGTTTGTGTATATTCATAAAATATATCATCAGCCAAGGAAGAGCCAAACAATAAAATGATTATTTATATACCCACCACCTGGATTCAACACTGCTAACATCTTGTCATCCCGCTTTATTTATCTAGACAGATGGATATCCTTCTCCATTGCTTGCCTCATACTGCACTGCTACAACAGCCAATTATGCTCATTCTCTTCTATTATCAATGAGTGCCAGATTAATTTTTTAAATAGACCTTTCATCATGTCACTCTTCTAATCTAAGGGCCTACAGTGGCTTCCTGCTATTCAAGTTTTAAATTTTCCAAGTCAGTCTTCTTACCTCCCCTTCCCTGATCTTCTATTACTTTTTAACAAGGAAAGCCTACATTTACCTTGAACACAGACTTCTGCCTGAAATGCTTAGTGCCC
>NW_006783413.1:1152911-1153671 GCF_000442215.2 Lipotes vexillifer | reverse complement strand
CCTGCTGACATAAATCCTAAACATCTTTCAAGGCTGAAATCTCATCTCAGCTCTTAGTAAGCCTTTCTTCTCCAACAGCTCCAGGCCATGTTGGTTTTTTGGTTATTTAATGTCCTACTATTCCAGCCAGAACTGGAATCTTTAACACTTAACTCTAATAATTTCATGTGTGTACTAATGGTATCTCCAGATTGAATGGAAACTTCTTGTACCCATTTAGCACAGTGCTCAGCTTGAAAATTTTTATTTATTCATTGGTTAATAAGTAATAATTTCCTATTTATACAATGCTTTTTTAGTAAGAAAATAAAGTACAAAAAGTTTATTTCTCCCACTATACCACTGCCATACCATATTTCACACGGTGACCAAGACATGATTTAGCAAACATCATATGAGTTTTTGACCCAGGTCAGAAGATAAGCTGGACCCAATCATATGCACAGGCACAGAGGTATACAGCCAGTTGGTGGTGGGCTCTGCAACTATAAGGTCAAGATGAGCTGGGGCTGAGGAAGTTTTATGGTGTGCAGAAACCATGAGTAAAATGAGGAAGCTGGGGGCTTCCCTGGTGGCACAGTGGTTGACAGTCCGCCTGCCGATGTGGGAGACGTGGGTTCGTGCCCCGGTCCGGGAAGATCCCACATGCCGCGTAGCGGCTGGGCCCGTGAGCCATGGCCGCTGGGCCTGCGCGTCCGGAGCCTGTGCTCCGCGGCGGGAGAGGCCACAGCAGTGAGAGGCCCGCATACCGCAAAAAAAA
>NW_006783413.1:1143331-1152871 GCF_000442215.2 Lipotes vexillifer | reverse complement strand
AAAAAAAAAAAAAAAAAAAAAAAAATGAGGAAGATGGTTGGTGGAGAGTGTGAAATGCAAGAGATGTACAGACAGACTCTATGAGAGGTAGAGAGAGACTGTCTCTAAAAGTAGTCTTGGTTGCTGGCAGCTTTCCAGTTCCCACAGCAGTTCCTGAGGTTGTGCTGTGCTCAATTTCCTATGCTTGGATTTCCATGTGTTCCCTGTTAGATGCTATATAACTAGCTCCCTAATCCTGAGCAACCTTGGTTTCTGTTCTTTTAGGGGTCAGAAGAGCCTTAACACATTATCATTCATCATTATGAAACAACTAAAGCAAATGACTCCTCAGATCCTCCCTGCAGATGCTAATAGCCAGTACTCTCAGATAATTCCCTTCCCCATTCTATGCCATAGGACACCCATCTATAAAACAAGGGATCTGAAAGTATTAACGTCTGGCTCCCAATGGTATAGTCCATGGTCAAAATGTTTCTCTTAATACTTTTCTTGAAGTCTTCTTCATGTGCTCTACAGCACCCATTACTTGACTAAATCACATTTTTCCTCAAATTCATTCAGATTTAGAATATAAATGGATATGTACTAATATAACCACATAAATATTAGCAGTATAGATATTATACACTTTTTGGTGATATTTAATGTCTGATGTTCTCACTAAACCTTAAACCCCGTGAAAGCAGAGACCATGTCTGTTTTTGCTTACCACATTATATACCTAGTGCCTATCACAGTGTCTGGCACTATTAACCTCTTAACAAATATTTGCTGAATGGAATACTTACAGGCATGAAATTGAGTTTAGAAAGCAATGGACCGAGGCGAGTTATTCCTAATATTCATCTTAAACACATACAAAAATGGAAATTGATTCTCTTCCTGACTCACCTGCCAGCCCTCCAACTTGGTCCTCCCCATCTTCTCAACCTCAGTAAATAGCATTACTTTTCACTAAGTTGCTCAAGGTAAAAATCTATAAATAATCTTTACTGCCTCCTTCCCTCACTTCCCACATCCAATCCAACAACAATATATCTTGAATCTCTCCTCTTCTATCTCTACCACCACTCTACTGTAAGACATTATCTCCTGCTTCGACTACTAAATGGGCTTCTAGTAGCTCTGCTTTTACTCCTATCCTATTACGATCACTTTTTTTCATTCAGCAGCCCACGTGATGTAAAATAGAAATCAAAGCACTTATCTCTTACTTAAAAGTCCATTGGTTTTTATTTGCATATAGAATAAAATCCACAGTCCTTAACGTGGCTTTTTGCAAGGCCCAGCACCATCTAGCCGTGGTTTACTCTTCCTGCTCACTATGTTGCAACCATACTGACCTACTGTTCTTTCTTGCCTTAGGGCCTGTGTACTTCCTGGTCTCCACCCCCGCCTTTTCTAAGGACAGCACCTTCGGTCTTCAGATTTCAGTTCAGAACCTTACCTTCTCAAAGAAGCCATTCTTGCCATCACTATGTTAAGAACCACTCCCCTCTACGCCAGGGCTCCCCAACCCCTGGCCATGGACTGGTGGCCCCGTGGCCTGTTAGGAACGGCCCTGTTAGGAACTGGGCCGCACAGCAGGAGGTGAGTGGAGCTGGAGCGAGTGAAGCTTCAACTGCTGCTCCCCCACTGCTAGCATTACCGACCCAACCATCCCCCTCCCCCCACCCCCCACCCCGTGGAAAAACTGTCTTCCACGAAACCAGTCCCTGGTGCCAGAAAGGTTGGGGACTGTTGCTCTACGCTACCATCTATGTGTTTCCTTCACAGCATATTTATCCCTACCAGAAATCATTTTATTTAACTGTTTATTGTCTGTCTCCCCTCTGCTAGAATGTAAGTCCCTTGAGAGCAGCAACCCTGCACCTAGAACAGTGCCTGGCATATAGTAAGCATGCAAATATTTTTTGAATAAACAAACCCCTGTAGTATCTGTTTTGCTCTTTTAAAAAACCACATTTATAATATATAAAAACCACCTCCTTGATATTGTCCCACTTTCTTCCAGAAGTGGCATATGGTGAAAAGTATGATTAATGAAAGACTGTTTAAATCTATGGATATAAGATAGAAACTTTTAGTAGCACACCAGAATAAACTGTCATATCTGGTCTATCACCAATTCCAGCTCTTTGTACAGTGTGGGCCAAGATAGTTCTTAGGGAAGAGAATCTGCTTCTTATTACATTCCTCCAGATAGGCGGTTGCTTTTTCTAACTTAAAATTCATTACATTCTTTTTCAGGATTCTAGGCTGACTATTACATAATTTCTTAAATGTCAATTTATTGAAACCTAGCCCTTAATGTTACATCTTTCTCTCTTTTGTACTATTAGAAAATATCTTAACTAGAAACAGAGCTAATATCAGATGCCATGACACACAGATCCTGAGACTGCAGCATGGGGTTCCATCCCATCCTCCAAAGGGAACACTAGAGGTGCTGGGGAGGAGAGCTGGGGGTGTTGAGGAGACCAGAAAGTACACAGGATAGGAAGTGTGGCATTACTCCAATGAGGAGGGTGTGGCCAAACTTCACAGGAGATAATAATAATTGAGCAAGTCAAATGATTCCTTCCCTCACCCCCTCTCCCCCAACAGGAACAAAAATCTCCAAGTCAGAACAGATGAGACTTGTGTAACGCTTTATACCAGAGGAGACAGGAGTACCCAACTTTGGACGGGGTAAGGAGATGGGAAAGAAGACTGTCTGAGCAGGAATATAAGTCAGGCCTTCAATGAAATACAATTTAATATTGTGTTCTTAATTTTTGTTTAGGATTGAAGAACGTTTTCCACAGTTTATACAAATCCACAGTGGAAGCCTTTGTCCATTGTATTACTCAATGTCCCTTATGTAAGGAACCAGGCAATATATGCCTAAGAATTTAGTACAAGGGACAAAATCTCACTTTTACATCAAACGTGGAATTTTTCTTCTTACCAAACAATGCAAACTCTATATTGTCATGGACTTTTTGAATTGGTAGGGCCTTTAGAAATCATCTAGCCCAGAATTTTCTAAAGTGTGCATTAGGTGTTATGAAGAAAAAAAGAATTCTTTAAGCAAACAAGTTTCTTTCTTTCTTTGCATAATAATTTTATTGAGATATAAATCATGTTAAATTAATAAAACAAGGAGGCCATTAGACTGAGGCAGCTTCAATGCCTCAGTAGCCTACCTAAGCAAACCAAAACCTAAGCCTATAGTGCCCCAAGGTTAAGAAATCAGAACCCTAAAGACAATCAATCACAAACAGCCACCTGGACTTTCCCAAATAAGGCACCTGCTCAAGCTATAACCAATAGAATATTTCCTTGCTTTGTTTCCACCTCTTCCATAAAAGTCCTTCCCCTAGCTCCTGTTACTTGCCATTTGGCACTGCCCAATTCAAATCAATTTTTGCTCAAAGAAACTCAACATTTTAATATGCCTCAGTTTATCTTTTAACAATCATATACCACAAAATTCATCCTTTTGAAGTGCACAATTCAGTTGTTTTTGGTACATTTACAGAACTGTGCTCACCACTTTCCAATTCTGAACATTTTCATCACCCTAAAAGAAACCCCATACCCATCAGCAGTCAGTTCCCCATTTCTCTATTCTCCCAGCAACAAATTTCTTTACTACAGGAATACTTGCGAATTATTATGAATCTAACGTGTTTATGAATTTATGAGAGGGGTACAGTGTACAGTGTTTCCCAACCTTAAGAGCTAACATTTCAGTGCTTACTATATGCTATTATAAATGCTATACATGTATTACCTCAATTCTCACAATAAAATCTATGAGAATTTCTGTATACAATAAATGTGGATATTAAAGCACAAAGAGACTAAAGCTAACTAATTTGTTCAAATATTCCTAACTATATTCTACCCTGCTATCTCCCACAGAACTGACTAGTTGTAGAATAAGAATGGACGACTAATTTTCTAATGAACCATAACTTTGAAAGTGCTTTAGTTCAATTTCTTTAACTTAATGAGAAAAATGGGACCCAGAAAGGTAAGCTGATTTAGCCACAAATACACAGCATTCTCTCTCTCTCTCCTTTGATTTGTCTAATTGACAGCTTGTTAGAATCCAATTATAATTAACTATCTAACCCCAGGTTCCTGACAATCCTCTCCCTTCTTCAAATACTCTTGACTTTAAAAAAAAAGACCAAAAAACAAAAAAACCTTTAACATTGTAAGCTACCTTATAACCTTGAGACTGATTTTGCTCTTTCTAGGTGTGTCTCCCTGTAAGCAATGCACTTCTCCACCACTTTTGCATGTATAAATCCCAGCCATCTTTTAATATCTCGTACAGTTGGGGCGTCACTCAATTTTCTTCCTACCCTAGGTGGACATCATCCATCATCTCTCTCCCTCTGTGTACTCACAGCCCTTCATCTCCTCTGGACCCTTCTGCCTTGAATTTGAGCTGCTCATGTCTTGTTGCACCCCACCTCCTAGCCAGAGCTGCTGGAAAGCAGGAGATGGCAACAACTCCTAAAAGCCCAGCACGTGAGAGGCACTCAATAAGCACTGAACAGCTTGCTATCCACTAGTGGTCTAATTCCTCTACAGCAAGAACTAAACTTTCCTCAAGCCAGTAAGCCCCCAAAGAGACAGTTTACTGGTTTTTAATGTCTGCTGCCAGAGCCCAGCGCTGTCTTGGACACACAGCATACCCACAGCGAACGGCAGCAGAATCGGATTTAGGAGGCTTGGATCTATTCTCTTCTGAGACTTCAGAAGTCAGGCAGGCTGCAGGGCCCATCAATGCTCGCTGCCCGAGGTCGGCCTTTCTGAACCGCGGGTCAAGGAACAAGCAACAATAACTGGCCAGGGCGGGGGTAAGGCGGCGGCACCTCATAAATCCTATCCAACCCTCGCGACGATCCTGGGCAAAGGCATTTCACTCTCTTCGGACAGAGACCCGAGCCGGGTGAAGGGATAAGGGCTGAGCTGGGGGCCCCTGCTCGGTGGGTGACAGAATAAGGCCTCGAACCCGGGTCACCGCTCCCAGTTCAGCAGATCGGGGCGAGGAGAGCGAGCGTGGAGAGGGGTCCTGCTCGTCCCGCCTCAGCTCCTCCTGCAGCCTGCTGGGACCTCCGGACCCCGGGTCACCGGACTTGGGCCGGGTCTGGGGGTCGCCGGCACCCCCGCCCCCTACCCCGCGCCATCTTGGAGCGCTGAGGCGGCCGCTCCGGACCGCCCCGAACCGCTGCTCCAGCAGTTACTCACCCGCACTGTCCGGGTCCAGGCCCCCTGCCACCTCCGCGACCCCTGCCACGGCCAGGAGAAGCAGTAGCGCGCCTCGCGGGGAGGCCCGGACGGTCGCCATGTCCGGGCCGGGGGGTCCGGAGCCGCGGGATGCTCGGACCCAGCCTGCCCGCCGCCGCAGCTCGCGGAGGCCCCGCCCCGGAGGCCTGGGCCCTTGGTAATTGGCTGCGGCGCGCTGAAGCCCCGCCCCCTAGGCCGCACAGACTTTCCAAAACCTGCTGGGGGCGGGAACCTGCCCGAGACCCGGGCTCTTTGTTAAGGCCCAGCTGTGTGTCGGCTTCTGCCGCGGAGTACTGCAGCCAGCGTTCTCCAAGAGGGGAGTCGGAGGATGTCAGAGCTGGAACCGCCCTTGGAACGCCTGGTCCTCCCGAGGTTTGCACATGTGGTCACTGAAGCTCAGAGAAGAGACCATCTGCTCCAGGTAACACTGCAAGTTCGCCTGAGAACTGGGGCATAAGCCAAGGCTGAACCAAAAGGACTTGTCCCTTTCACGTACCTTCAGTGGTCTTCCAGACGCTGCCTCACACCCAAAGAAGGCGTGCCACCCGGGACAACTCCTGAAATTGGAGGGAATCTGCCGCGGACACGGTCCTCTGACAAGGGCCCGAGGCCCACCAAAGCTCTTTGGCACGTGTAGCCTCAATGTGTCTTTGATGTTCTAGGTACCTATTCCTATCAGGAAAATGTGGGGAGAGGAATGCTTGTGTATCTAAATATGGAGAGCCCTGAATGTCAGGTTGGGTTTCGACTTTTAAGAGACAATTTGGAGGTGGGTCCCCACTCCACCCTTACCCCCACAGCTCCTGTGGGGTGTGTTTGAGAGGATTCACTTGCTATCAAATCGTTTTCCACCCCGGTCCCTCTCTCCCTCCTCCTCTCCCTCTCTTTTCCGTTTGTGAATTATGTTAATACCTTTTTCCGTTCCCCTTCCTTTTTAAAAAAACATAACCACAGTTACATTTTAAAATACCTAATGTTAAATATCCAGTAAGTTTACATTTTCGTTATTGTCTCATAATTTCCTTTTACAGTTTTTCAAGTTCCAACCAATGTCCATATACTGAAGTTGGTTTGTATGTCTTTTAGGTCTCTATTCCCTCTCTTTTAGGTTTACAAAAGGAAAACATGAATAAGTTACAATAATCTTTCTAAAACATTTGCTGTGGCAACAATTCTCTTGCTCCTCTGAGAGGCCGCCTCTTTACTTATAAGATAGAATGTTGTACAGTTATTCGACGTTGTGTCAGAGGTTCTCAGCATTTAGACCCAGTCACCTTTACCACTTCATCCCACCTTACTCCCCACTCCTCCCCAGGAGAGAAGAGTCAAAAATCCTAGAGTTGCACTAATATGGTAGCCACTAGCCACATGTGGCTGTTGAGTACTTGATATGTGGCAAGTCCAAGTTGACATGTGCTGGAACCAGATTTGGAAGACTTAGTATGAAAACAAGAATGTAAAATGTTACTAACATTAATTTCACCTTTTTTTAAACTTGTTTTTGTTTTACATAGGCTTTTTTAGAGCAGATTAAGGTTCACAGAAAAACTAGGCAGAAGGTACAGAGATTTCCCATATACCCCCTTTCTCAACATAACAACATATGCACAGACTCCTCCACTATCAACCTCCCACACCACAGTGGTACATTTGTTGCAACTGATCAACCTGCATTGACACATCATTATCACCCAAAGTCCATAATTTACCTTAGGGTTCATTCTTGGTGTTAACACATTCTGTGGGTTTGGACAAATGTATAACAACATGTAGCCACCATTATTCTTTTTACTTTTTTAATGTGCCTTTTAGAAATTACACAATTTACATATGTGGTTCACTCTGGCGTTTACATAGTTCTATTGTACAGTGCTGGTGTAATTATATTTCATTCTAAACAAAGGTTAATGCTTAGAGGTCATCTTTAAAATGGAACTTTAAAAAAATGTTACTGACCAATGATTTTGTCCTGAGCTCAAAAACATCTTTCAGTATTTTAGATAAATAAACCCCATCAAATCTTTTGATTCATCTTTGTATAGTATAATTTCCCCATTATTTTACTTTTAATTTGTTTTATATTTAAAGTAAGTTTCCTGTAGAAATCATATAGTTGGTTGCTTTTTTTCTTTTTAATTTAATCTGACAATTTGTCTTTTAATTGGAATGTTTAGATCCTTTTGATTTAATACAACTATTGATATGGGTGAGTTTAAATCTATCTTGCAATTTGTTTTCTATTTTCTCCATTTGTTCCTTTTTCCTTTTTTCCACTTTTCCTACCTTCTTTTAGAATAATAAAGTGGTTGGAGTGTTGTTTTTATGATTTCATTTTATCTCCTCTATTGGCTTATCAGCTCTACTTCTTTGCTTTATTTTTCAGTAGGTGCGCTGGGGTTTATAGTATACAGTTTAACTTATTACACTCCACCTTCAAATAATAATCACTTCATGTCAAATATAAGAACGTGACACCAGTATACTTCCATTTTCCCCTCCCATCTTTTGTGCTAATGTTATCATACATTTTGCTTCCACACACTGTTATTATTTTGCTTTAAATAGTCAATTATTTAAATAAGAGATTATAAAATGAGAAACAATGTGTTTTAAATTTATTTATTTATTGGTTGCGTTGGGTCTTTGTTGCTGCGCGCAAGCTCTCTCTAGTTGTGGCGAGCGGGGGCTACTCTTCGTTGTGGTGCATGGGCTTCTCATTGCAGTGGCTTCTCTTGTTGCGGAGCACAGGCTCTAGGCGCGCAGGTTTCAGTAGTTGCAGCACGTGGGCTCAGTAGTTGTGACTCTTGGGCTTAGTTGCTCCACAGCATGTGGAATCTTCCCAGACCAGGGCTCAAACCCATGTCCCCTGCATTGGCAGGTGGATTCTTAACCACTGCACCACCAGGGAAGTCCCAACAATGCGTTTTATATTTACCCACATGTTAAGCATTTCTAATGCTCTTCATTCCTTTATGTAGCTCAAAATTTCTCTCTAGTATCTAGAGGAAGAGAAACATTTTTATTAAGAACATGGCAAGTTTTGCTGATTTTAATTAACTAGGACCCCATACATTGGTTTTGGGAATTTATGCATAGTAAATTCCCGAAGTTAATCTTTAATGGAAATAATTTTTCTGGGTTAATTTAGCCTAAACACATTTTCTTATCACAAACTGACCTATCTTGATAAGGGATAGGTCCATTTTGAATTCTTTAAGACTTTATAAAGTCATATATATATATATATATATATATATATATACACACACACACACACACATGTATACACACATATACGTATACACACACGTATATATGTATACACACACACACATATATATGTATACACACACACACATATATATATATGGTGGGCCAATTTTTTGAAATATTAATATATTTTAAGTATATTCCCAGTAATTTCTTTACTAAAACTAGACATGAGAGCAAGGCATTCATTTCCTCAGGGATGATTATTAGAGTAGAGAAGTAGACAAAGAAGATAATTCCTAGCTTTTTGGTTTTAAAAACAAGACATCTAAAATTCCCAGAGACAGTGGTTTTAAGAGTAAAAGCTTTTGAGATATCAGAACCTAGCCCAAAAGGCTGAGGGTGTAAAATATTTGTCTGAACAATGGACTTGTGAGAATACCGTGGTCAGTCAATACAATCCCTCCACCCCCATCATTTCCCAACAACTTGACTCCCTCAGATGGGGGAGAAGGAGAGCCACTGGAGAAGGAAGGCTACTGTGGGCTGGGACACAGAACCCCACAAAGGCTTGAGAATGTGAGAATCAGAGGGGATCTGAGCCTCGTTTCCCATGGAGCTCAAGGAAGTGACACACCTCATAAAGTTCCCCTGTACTGAGCATGATGGGAGTGTAGAGGAGAAATGGCTGCAGGTATGTACTGTTCCTCACTCCCCACCTAAAGTGACACAGAAGAGGAGCTGAGTGTTTTCTATGCCCTTTGAGAGGGGCAAGGCAGGAGCTGAGAGCCTGAAGAGGCCTCAAGATCAGAATGAGGAGGCTGTAGCTGGTATTTGCATGGTCTATACACTGGACACCAGGTGAGAATGCAGGTGTCAACAGGGATTGATGATGACAACTGAGGACCAGATGTCCTGCCTTCTTCCTCAGTCCCAGTTGGTGGGTTTGACTCTGTATTTTCCTCTCAAAACTCGGGAGGGGGTTGGGGAGAGGCCCAACTGAGATCCTATTGAATTGACTGAGATTAAGTTTTAGTCATT
>NW_006783413.1:1130647-1143321 GCF_000442215.2 Lipotes vexillifer | reverse complement strand
CAGCAGGAAGGGGACTTGCAGAGACAAGTAGCTGTCCATCAGAGATTTGTGCAGCCCTTCTAGAAATTGTCACTTGGAAGCAACTGCCCAGCCAGAGCAAACATTTTCTAAGTGCCATCATGTTCTCTGTTGATTTACTAACTGTGAATATGGCCTTGGAAAACAAAGGATCCCGTGACTTGGAGCAGAATCGGTGTATCTGAAAGCCCCGTTGACCCCTATACTGAGATCTCACAGGAGGGAGAGAAGCCCTAATGCCAAGGCATCCAACACTAACACATTATAAAATTTAGCATTGTGACCTTAGTCTGTGATACTGGTACAATATCCTGCCAGCCTCCAGTGAGCCCTCTAAAGATATGAGCTTGTGAGTATGAAATTGTCCCCATTCTCTACTTTCCTTGCCTGCTTATTTCAGTAATTTTCAAACTTAAAAAATATTTTTATTTTTTAGCAGTGGAATCCTTTTTCCAACAAAATCTTAGAGTCCTGCCATACAAAATAGAAAAAAAGCTGTGTTTTAGTGCTACATTTATTTTCTAAGTTCAAATTTATAATAATTAATAATAATTAACTGGTTCAAAGATAATGAGAATTCAAAGATAATAAATGAGACTTTGATGAACACAAAAACTTGAAATCTGGAATTATGTATGATAATTGCAGTCGCACAGTTTTGGCTTCCATTTCTGTCCATTTCTGTATTTTGTCTTGGTTGCCTGCTGTAAGAGAAAATCCTGATGGAAACAGATGAGTAGTTTGCAAAGGGTCATTTTTTTTTTTTTTTTTTTTTTGAGGTATGTGGGCCTCTCACTGTTGTGGCCTCTCCCATTGTGGAGCACAGGCTCCGGACACACAGGCTCAGCGGCCATGGCTCACGGGCCCAGCCGCTCCGCGGCATGTGGGATCTTCCCGGACAAGGGCACGAACCCATGTCCCCTGCATCGGCAGGCGGACTCCCAACAACTGCGCCACCAGGGAAGCCCAGGGTCATGGTTTTTGAACTAGCCCACCTTGCAATCTCAGACTACTCTTTGTTCAAATTAAGATGGTACCTTGAAAAAGAAGTACTGAGAGATTTTAATTTCACTATTGACTCATGAACACTCATGTCCATACCAAAACCTGCACGCGGATATTTATAGCAGCTTTGTTCATAACTGCCAAAACTTGGAAGTAACCAAGATATCCTTTAATAGGTAAGTGGTTAAATAAACTGTGGTACGTCCATACAGTGGAAGATTATTCAGCAATAAAAAGAAATGAGCTATTAAGCCACAAAAAGACATGGAGAAAACTTAAAAGCATGTTACTAAGTGAAAGAAGCCAATCTCAAAAGGCTACATACTAAATGATTCCAACTCTGTGACATTCTGGAAAAGGCAAAATTATGAAGACAGTAAAAAGATTAGGGGTTGCCAGGGGTTAGAGGGGGAAGGAGGGATGAAGAGGCAGAGCACAGAGGATTTTCAGAACAGTTAAAGCATTCTGTACAAAACTATAATGCTGGATACATGTCATTTACACATTTGTCCAAATCCACAGAATGTACACTGAGTGAACTCTAAACTATGAACTCTGGGTGATGATGTGTCAATGTAGATTCACTGATTGTAACAAAGATACCATTCTGCTGCTGGATGTTGATAGTTGGAGAGGTTGTGTGTTGGGGGGGACTGGGTATATGGGAACTCTCTGTACTTCCTGATCAGTTTTGCTGTGAACCTAAAACTGCTCTAAAAAACAGACTGTATTGATTTTTTAAATGCCCGTTAGACATTAAAAATAAGAAAAAAAAATTGATTTACTAATAAGTTTGGATAAGTGCTCAAATTCCTTATCATAAATGTAGTCAGAGAAGTAACACCCCAAATGTATGGTTAATCCCAATACTATTTATAATGTGACATTATTACTGTGTGACCAGTTACATGTTCCCTTGTTACTGTGCAATTGGCTATGACACCATGATGAGAACATGTACCAAGCAGATGATTCTGAGCCTTGCCCAACACTTAATTGGGAACAGTGCACATTTGTACTCCCTGGTACAATTATAAATGAGCAGTTGAGCATAGGCTTGGATTAGGGAAAAGATCAGTGCAGAATTACACTTTTTCTAATCGACACATTTAAAGAAGATAAAATAAATATAAAGAGATGGCAGGAAAAGATTTATTCTGAGGTCTATGCAAAGGAGTCAACTCAACAATACACATGCTATTGTGGTAGTGACCCCTTGTGTGCCAAAAATCAAAACGTAAGTTTGCATGTGTCAATGGTCTTACTACATATTAAAAGTCATTTAGAATACATATACATATATATAAAAGAAACTCAAATCAAATACTTGCAGAACCCAACAAACCTCCATGTGGGAGAAGTTTGATTCTTGTTTGATCAGACCATATTATTCAAGAGTTTTGTGCGATGTATGTTCGAATATGTCTCTTAATTCTGATAACCCTCTTTCTCTTCCAGAATAGTGACTCACGCCCTCTTCCCCAGCTGGAATAAATATGTCATTCTGTTCTCTTTTTGTTTTGTGTAATCATGATGGTGTCTTATGTTTAATTCTAATCCATCCTAAGTTTATGGTAGTGTGTGGTGTGATGTATGGATCAAAGGCAAACCTTCATTCAATTGAATGTTGCTGCTGTCCCACTATTTATTAAAAAGTGCTTCCTTCTTCATGCTATTAATTTTGACCTGACATATGTATTAGATTCTTACAGTTGGAATTAATTTTCTGGTATCTCTGATAACCACCGATTTTACAAAACTTTTAAAAATAGCCAGTGGTGTATCGTTCAGTAATTGTTACTTTGTAATAAGTTCAAATCTGGCAGGAAGACTCTAACATCATTACTTTCAAAATTATTTTTGGCTGCATTGGGTCTTCGTTGCTGCACGCGCTCTCTCTAGTTGCGGTGAGCAGGGGCTACTCTCCGTTGCGGTGCACAGGCTTCTCATTGCGGTGGCTTCTCTTGTTGCGGAGCATAGGCTCTAGGCACGCGGGCTTCAGTAGCTGTGGCTCGCAGGCTCTAGAGTACAGGCTCAGTAGTTGTGGCGCACAGGCTTAGATGCTCCACAGCATGTGGGATCTTCCCAGACCAGGGCTCGAACCCGAGTCCCCTGCATTGGCAGGCGGGTTCTTAACCACTGCACCACCAGGGAAGTCCGGTTCAATTATTCTTCACTAGCAATTTATGTAGTTGAGTACAGTCTTCTGGGGAATTTATTTATTGTTTGTTTGTTTGTTTATTTTGGCTGTGCCGGGTCTTAGTTGCAGCATGTGTGATCATCGTTGCGGCACTTGGGATCTTTAGTTGCAGCATGTGGACTTTTTAGTTTGGCATGCATGCGGGACCTAGTTCCCCTAACCAAACCCAGGCCCCCCTGTGTTGCAGCACGGAGTCTTACCCACTGGACCACCAAGGAAGTCCTGGCTTCTGGGGAATTTAAAACACTAAATAACTTTGTTTCTAAGCCCAGGTTTCCTATTGGCCTTACCGCAGACACAGTGAAATTTGAATCATTGTGGTGGGGGGAGTAGAGACCAAGAATATGCATATGAAAGAAGTTCTATTTGTTACAAGTTGAGAGCTTCCCCCTTAGAAATTAAGGCCATTGTTTTGTATTTATACTCTCAAGCCCCTGGTCAGTCACTCCGCCTTCCTCTATACTACAATATGCATCATTTTTTCCTTGACACAGTCTGTCACGTCTGGAATTTTGTTTTTTCCCAGTTATTTGGTACTCATTACTACTGCAAATAGGATATTATTTCTGTTTTGTTTTTTTGTTCTATACTGATGGTATGTAGGAATACAACTGATTTTTGAGAAGTTATTTCTGTCTCCTTAACTTTTCTGAACTCATATTACTGATAATATTTTTCTGGTTAATTTTTAGAAATACAATTTTGTTTTCTGCAAAATTTTACATCCGTTTCTTTCTCTGCTATATTTATGCCTCTAATTTTGCACTTAACACTGTTGTATCTATTTGCACTTGCACTTGACTGCACTTTTAGAGCTATTTGAAGTTGGGAACGGCTGGTTTCTGGTCTAGCATGGAAGAAGCTTAGAAGACACCACTCTGTACTAACAAGTGAAAAGCTGAACAAACTGATAAACCAAAAATTCTTCTTAGACCTGTAAGAGGAGAGGTCACAGGGCAAACTGCTGCCCCCAGAGTGGAGAGAGCAGCCTCGGTTGCCGATGCTGGAGGACTTGGCACATGCAGGAGTTGCTTCCCTGCCTCTCCCTTCAGACCCTTGGCCCTAGTCGCACATCTTGCAGAGCCTGCTACTCAGAGTGGTCCGAAGGGCAGAGCATAGGCATCACCTGGGAACTTGTCAGAGATGCAGAATCTCCAACCTCACCTCAGACTCAATGAATCCGAATTGGCATTTTCACAACATTCCCAGGTGAATCAGGAGCACGTTAAAGTTCCAGAAGCACTGATCTCAGGAGCTTGCAGAAATGTCCACCAGATGGCAGGTTTGCAGCAGGCACAGGTATCCAGAGCCACAATCAGCCCACCCAAGTCTCCTTCAAATAGTGCCCTAAGTGGCCTTAGAAATTTGGAGCCATTGCTCATGATCTGTGAAGGGAGAGAACCCAGAGAAGATCCCTAATCAATGAGTGGCAGTCTGTGGGGTGTGAGCCATGAACTACTCCTCTCTGGGCTTTCCCCAGGTGTTTTTACACTCATTGTCTAGTGAGAGGGATGGGCCATAAGCTCTTATTTTGCAGACAAAGGAATTAAGGTCCAGAGAGGGAAAGAAACTTAGCCAAGCGCTCAGCAGTGGCAAATGGTGTTGGAGGTGGAATTGGAAGGCAGGTTTCTGGCTGCCTGGCCTGGGCTGAGAGCACCTCTAGATGGACAGGGCAGGATGGTTCAGCCCCAGTCTATGCTGACCTGGCCAATCCTTCCCTGTCCTCTCCCACCCAGTTGCTCTTTGAACGGCTATCTTATTTTCTCTGGGAGTGCTAGAAGCAGCTGTTGTAATAATACAATAATTTGGAATGTTAATGGGCTTTTCCCAATACTGAGGGTTCTGGACTTAACCCCCAGGGGAACAAAGCATCAGACTTAATTGGGAACAAATAGGACAAGCCATGGTCCCCAGACGGTCGCCCCGGGAATCTTGATGGTCCCTGAGTCTATGGCCAGGACCAGCTATGAGCCACTGACTCTTCAATGAACTTTCATTCCAACCTATTTAGTTTTGTTTTTTTAGTTATAAGAACAAAGAGTCAGCTTCTGGTTGCAGAGGATCTTAGATTTCATTGGCATAAAGTAGCTATGATGTGACGTCACCGTGGTTATGCACAAAGCCAACAACTAGCCAGCATTTCTAGAAATGCGAAGCTCTTTCCTTCTAGATTCTTAGATAGAAGATTCCATTGCCTATGTAACAAGGGGAGGAGGGCCAGTTTACTTTTTAGTCTTACTCACATGGTCCACAACATGAATCTTGGGAGACTCCCTTCTCTACACTGGGTTCCCACTTCCCCAGGAGGACTGAGGAGCTTGGAGATCATGTGTTCTGGCAGTGTGGAATTCCAAGACAGTCACTCAGATAGGTGTTTCTTTTTTTTTTTAATTTAAATTTCTTTCTTAAAAAATTAATTTTTATTGGAGTGTAGTTGCTTTACAATGTTGTGTTAGTTTCTACTGTACAGCAAAGTGGATCAGCTATACATATACATATATCCACTCTTTTTTGGGTTTCTTTCCCATTTAGGTCACCGCAGAACACTGAATAGAGTTCCCTGTGCTATACAGTAGGTTCTCATTAGTTATCTATTTTATACATGGTATCAATAGTGTATATATGTCAATCCCAATTGCCCAATTCATCCCACCTTCCCCCATTTCCCCCTTGGTATCCATACGTTTGTTCTCTTTTCTGCTTTGCAAATAAGATCATCTATACTATTTTTCTAAATATACAATGCAACATTACTCAGGTGTTTCTGACATACAAAGTTCTTCACAGAAGCCTTTACATCTTTGTTCCTTAGGCTGTAGATGATGGGGTTGAGCATGGGAGTCACCACCCCATAGGAGAGGCAGATGAGCTTGCCTGAAAGGTCCTGTTTATCTGTCCCCAGTGGGTCCTTAGACTTCGGCTTGGCATACATAAAGACAATGGTCCCGTAGAATATGATCACAACTGTGAGGGGGGCAGAGCAGGTGGAGAAGGCCTTTTTCCTCCCCTCTGCTGAGGGGATCCTCAGGATGGTAGCAACGATGAACACATAGGAGAAAAAGATGAACAGAACTGGGATGCCCAGGAAGATAATAATTGTTATCCTCAGACTGGTCACATTGATGGAGATGTCAGCACAGGCCAACTTCAGGACAGCCAGGATCTCACAGGTGAAGTGGTTGATGACGTTGTCCCCACAGAAGGGTGGTTGCATTGCTAGGGATGTCTGCATCATGACAGTGGTGCTTCCAGCTGCCCAGGAGCTGGCAGCCATGGGCACATAGGCAGCCTTGCTCATGACCTCAGGGGGTTGCAGATGGCCATATGGCAATATTGTCCCCACAGAAGGGTAGTTGCATTGCTAGGGATGTCTGCATCATGACAGTGGTGCTTCCAGCTGCCCAGGAGCTGGCAGCCATGGGCACATAGGCAGCCTTGCTCATGACCTCAGGGGGTTGCAGATGGCCATATGGCAATCAAACGCCATCATGCCCAGAAGCACACACTCCGTGGCCCCCGTGGCAAAGGAGAGGGACATCTGCACAGCACATGCTGAGAAGGGGATGGTTTTCCTGGGGGTCAGGAAGCTGTCAAGGATGAGGGGGACTGAGGAGGTTGTGTAGCAGATGTCCAAGAAGGAGAGGTTCCTCGGGAAGAAGTACGTGGGCTTGTGTAGGCGGGAGTCCAGGATGGTCACCAGGATGAGGACCCCGTTGCCCAGCAGGGTCACCAGGTACATGGACAGGATGAGCACAAAGAACATTTTCTCCAGCCTTGGGTGGGCTGAGAGGCCCAGGAGAATGAACCCCACCAGGGGGGAGGTCTGATTGGACCTGGCCATGGTGCCTCTGCTCTGTCACCTGCAGGAACTCAGGTCAACCTCAGCACCCTCTGACTCTGCAGTTGCTGGCTTGTTAGTGAGGAACGCCCTCTCTGCTAAGCAAAAGGAAAACAGCTTTAACAATGGATGGTCTCTCTGTGATTCTCAGTAAAATTCAGTGGACTAGAAAAGAATCTACTTTGTCATCTTAAGCCACTCTCTGTGTGAGAGACATTCGAGATGCCCATGTGGTGATTTAATTTACCTGATCACACATATTCATTTCTACTGGTATATGCTGGATGATGGACTTATCTTGTTAAATCCTGGTCAGAAAAGTGAGATGAGGTTCACTTCATGTTTTTCTCCCTTGGTGCCCAGGGCTGGTGAAATGATCAGCCCTGAATCTACAGCTCTTGGCAGGCTTTCTTCTCTTCATGTTACCCTCACAGAAACATCTGACCTTCCCCTTATCCTCCTGTAATAGACAGCCCAGGCCTCAGGCCATCCTCTCATCCGTCCGTTTACGCCATCCTGTCTTCCTCTCTCCATTCATCAGCCAACATGACTCACTCACACATAACAGAAAATCCACAGCCTTTCAGGGAAGGATGCACTGGCTCCAGAATGGACTACAGTTCCAGGGAGGGGGCACTGATAGGTCACTTTGGAAGGGCAAGATGGACAGGAAGACCGCCTGGGGAAGGTGACATCCAATCAGGTCCTTGAAGGAGGCTGAGGGCTGGGCTTGGGCAGCTGTGTTGTGGAGTGTGGTTGCATTCTAAGGTGCTTATCATCCCCATGGCTGTAATGCTGTCCTGGCCAGTTTGCACTGATGCCCTGGGAAGCCAGGCTTCATTAATAGCCACCATCTCAGCCTCCAGAGAGCTCCAGTTCCCTGGGTAGCTTCTCATACCATTGCCACTGAAGTCAGGCTAATGCCTCATCCCTGACTTTAAAGACTTCAGCCTTGGAAAAGGGACCTCCAAACATCTAGTCTCCCTGAATTTTCCTTTTTACATCCAAGCTGCTACTATCCAGTGTTTGCTTGATCCCATCCACCAATGAAGATCTCATCATCTTTTTAGGAAACCAATTCTAGCTTTATACATCTTTTATCATCTGAAAAATTTGTCTTTTGGGTCAAGTCTCTTTATATTTTCCTAGTTTTAGTCCTAGTCCTGCTCTCTGGGTACACATAGAGCATGTCACCCCTTTCTGCCCCATAATAGCTCATCAGAGATCTAAAGATAATGGTTCCCTTAATTCTCCTCTTTTCCTAGGTTACATGCTGGGCCAAGTAAATCCAAATATCTGTGATGGAATCCAGGCATCAGGACTTTTTAAAGCTCCCCAGATGGTTTCAATGTCCAGCCAAGGCTGAGAACACTATCCTAACTTTGTATTCCCAGGTATTCCATTCTGCCTTTACGACCTTTTGAAAACAATCAACAGACAAACAAATGAAAAGCATTCTTTAGAGACTTGTGTGATTTCTTCTTGGACATTTGCCTGATCAAAAGACTTCCCCAGAATAAGCAATGTCCAGTGACAGGTTTTGAGGACAAGCCATCCTCACCCTCCGTGGGTTTTTCTGAGACCCTATTACCAGCCGTGTTATCCCCTCTGCCCCTAAATGCAAATGTCAGGCTAGATGACTGAATGCCCATCACTCCTGACCTCTTCCCCACACAGCTGGTGTCTGCAGGAACTCTGTATGGGGCCCCATACCTCCGAGGTCAGAGTCCTTCTCCAATCCAGGGGTTGGATGTCATGAATCCCCTTGAGCAGCTCCTCTTCCACTGGAGGAAGGAAACCATTTGGTTTATTCATGACTGGAATCATGGTTCCAACCTCCCCCTTCCTAAGAATAAAGAATGCTTCCCTTTGGCATCACTTAAGCCCAATTAATTGATTTGGAAGTAATTCAAGTTTGGAAAGATTTTCCAAAATATTTTCTTTCAGCAGACGTGCAAAAATAGTCATAGAAACAGTCATGGGGTGGATGCCACCTGCTTATTCAGGGCTTCCTAAAACACACCTTGTTGGCCATCCTTCAGTTCTGGCTTTCTTTATGCTGACAGACAACTGTAGATCCAGGCATGGGAGAGGCCTGAGGGTCGACCCAGGCCAACCACCGCACCCCCGCCCCCAAAGCATGCAGACCCACTACTTCCTTGACCACGGTCCTCTGGCCTCAGCTGGAATACTTGAGTAAAGCAGGCTCTCTGGTTGCTGAGGAGGTTTATTACATTTTAAAGTATCAATCCTATAGACAGGAAATTCTGCCTGCCTGCAAATCCCACCCGGCTCTGCCTTCTTCAGTCCTCAAGCAAAGTTAGTTCTTCCCCCATGCCCTCCAGATATTCAGAAACAAGTTGGTTTTGGCAATAAGATGATAGAGAATCAACGTTGCTACTTTTATAGCATCCCCAAAAAATGTCATACAGTTGAGAGGAACTGTGCATAATTCCTGAATAATTTTGAGATGTCTTTCAGGATATCATGTCCCACCATGAGGGGCTGTGCTGCATTCAGCACTTGCCATACCACTGAAATCACCTCTTTTCCCCCATTTTGAGCCCTATTCCACTGAACAATCAGATCTATTCTTAGAAATGAGCTTGTGCTAATGAAAATCTCAAGAGTTCTTTTACCAAAACCTTCACTTGCCTTTATCAGAAACATGATGTGAAAGAGTGATCACTCTTCTAAGGGTTGGGAACAGGCCATGTATCAGAAATAGCCACACTGGGTCTAAAGCAGGAAGAGGGGGGAGACTGTCAGTCCCTGTGATGGATGAAGGTCCAGGTCTCCCCAGTCCACTTGCCTTGGTGCTCCAGGAATGATCTCCAAAGAACTTGCCATTGCCTATAGAAGGTAATTTGAGTCTCAGTTTCCTTTTGGGGACCCGTTTTGTCCCTAAAGTCATTTAAAGTTTGGAAAGTGAGTTGTACTCAGTTTAGAAACTGTGTATTGGGACTTCCTTGGTGGTGCAGTGGTTAAGAATCTGCTTGCCAATGCAAGGGACACAGGTTCGAGCCCTGGTCCAGGAAGATCCCACATGTCACGGAGCAACCAAGCCCGTGTGCCACAACTACTGAGCCTGTGCTCTAGAGCCCGCGAGCCACAACTACTGAGCCGCATGCCACAACTACTAAAGCCCACGCACCTAGAGCCTATGCGCTGCAAGAAGAGAAGCTACCTCAATGAGAAGCCCGCACACTGCAACAAAGAGTAGCCCCAGCTCAGCACAACTAGAGAAAGCCTGTGCACAGCAACAGAGACCCAATACAGCCAAAAATAAATAAATAAATAAATTTATTTAAAAAAACACAAAACTGTGTATTGTTCTGGGATAATATCCCCAAATCATTTATACTGAAGGCCCTGGAGAAGGTTTTCTTCTTGCTGCCTCCCTCCGTCCTTTCCATGTCCTCCTCTCCTTTCTTTGGTCAACGTATTCCTATGAAGACATCACCCAGAGCCCAGAGCCTTCTGGTCAGTCATCCTGTAGCTCACTCAGCCCCCAGGTCCATTTCCCTCAGCTGCAGCAGCAGCTCCATCATCCCCAGCCTGGACTTTGCAGTGGTTTTGGGAGGAGGGTTAGAGTTTGATGTCAGGATGACTACTCATCCGTAGAGTGGTTAGGCTACTTGAAGCAACATGCTATGTTCCTTCTGGATCCTCACTGTGCCTCTAGTAAGTTACTGTCCTTTCGGCTTCCTGTCCTCTGTGCATGCTCAATTCCTCATCTGAGTCACTGATAGGAGCACAACACAGGACAGGAATGGATACAGAGCCCTGAGGCACTCCATGAGAGACTGTCTCTGTGGACACTAATTTTTCAGAATGGGGTGGGAGGCATCCACATGTAGAGGAGTAGCACACTAGCTCAGTCTTCAGGGCACTCACCCTCTGTATTGAGAAAGGTGAGTTAAAAGTCAAATATCACTCTTCTTAAGTTGGAACATCAACTTCTTTACTCAGACACCACAGCTCCTTGTTCTCGGGCCTTCAGACCCTGAGTGAATTATACCTCGGCTTTCCTGGTTCTCTAGCACGCAGATAGCAGACTGTGGGACTTCTCGGCCTCTGTAACTTTTTTTTTTTTTTTTTTGCAGTACACGGGCCTCTCACTGTTGTGGCATCTCCCATTGCGGAGCACAGGCCATGGCTCACGGGCCCAGCCACTCCGCGGCATGTGGGATCTTCCCAGACGGGGGCACGAACCCATGTCCCCTGCATCAGCAGGCGGACTCTCAACCACTGCGCCACCAAGGAAGCCCCCTCTGTAACTTTTACCAATACAGTACTTCCACCTAAAAGCAGCAAAATATACATTCTTTTCAGGTATACCTGGAACTTTCTCCAGAATAGATCACATCTTAGGTCAGAAAACAAGTCTTAACAAATTTAAGAAGAATGAAATTATGCCAAGCATCTTTTCTGACTGCAATCAAATGAAACTAGAAATCAATAGCAGAAATAAAACTGGAAAATTCAAATATGTGGGAATAACACAACACACTCATGAACAACCATTGGGTCAAAGAAAAAATAAAAAAGGAAATTAGAAAATACCTCAAGACAAACAAAAGCAAAACACAATATACCAAAACTTATGGAATGTAGCAAAAGCAGTACTAAAAGATGTGTGGGAGGATATTGGTTGTATTGGGCAATAACTGATCTCCAACAACACTAGAAACCAAGTATTTTGGTTAACTCAAGAATAGTATAGGGCTTCCCTGGTGGCGCAGTGGTTGAGAGTCCGCCTGCCGATGCAGGGGACGCAGGTTCGTGCCCCGGTCCAGGAAGATCCCACATGCGGTGGAGCGGCTGGGCCCATTAGCCATGGCCACTGAGCCTGTGCGTCCAGAGCCTGTGTGCTCTGCAACAGGAGAGGTCACAGCAGTGAGAGGCCCGCATACCGCAAAAAAAAAAAAAAAAAAAAAAAAAAAAGAATAGTATAAGGAACTTGGATGTTCTTCCCAGCACGTATTTCTAAAACTTCACAGTGTAAGTGATAAATTCGGACAAAGTATTAGTACAAGAGAGCTTACCGAATGGGAACGACCAAAGGAAAAGATGAATGAACCTATGACTGTGATGTGAACTATGTGGATTCTGCATTGAATGTGGAACCCAGGAACAGGGATCACATCCATCGATTGTGAAGTAGAGCTGAAGAAAAGGTAGAGCTGGGATGTGAGTGCAAACAAGACTGATGATGAATCTAGAATGAAGGATGGAATATGATGGTTGGCCTTTCTATAACAATGTTTACGTAACTCGAAGAAGGGGGCTGGAGTTGGCTGGGCAAAGAAAAACAGGTGATGACAATGGCCTCTCATCAGAGACACCTTATTCTGACAGCTAAAACTGATGTGCTCATGATAGTGGTCTTGTTGTATTCTTCAACTAATCAGAGCTGGATTAAAATATCCTCAGATTACTTAGCCAAGGGTTGTACAAATGTACTGTTTCTTTTTTAAAGGGCAATATATTGAATTGTAGATTGTCTCAGGTAGTATGGGTGTTTTTTCTCAGGTTTTTTTTATGTCAATCTGTCATGAGTTACCCCCATAAAGGCAAAATCAAAAACGATCAACACAGATTTTTTTTCAG
>NW_006783413.1:1117441-1130631 GCF_000442215.2 Lipotes vexillifer | reverse complement strand
TCAGCAGGATAATGTCAGTAGTATGGTTATTTTAACAATATTAATTCTTCTAATCCATGAACACAGTATATCTTTCCAACTGTTTGTGTCATCTTCAATTTCTTCCATCAGTGTCTTACAGTTTTCTGAATACAGGTCTTTTACTTCCTTAGGCAAGTTTATTCCTAGGTATTTTATTCTTTTTGATGTGATCATAAGTGGAACTGTTTCCTTAATTTCTCTTTCTGATAGTTCATTGTTAGTGTATAGAAATGCAACAGATCTCTGTACATTAATTTTATATCATGCAACTATACTGAATTCACTGATGAGCTCTAGTAGTTTTTTGGTAGTGTCTTTAGGATTTATTATGTATAGTATCATTCTTCCCAGTTTTATTCTTCCCTTCCAATTTGGATTCCTTTTATTTCTTTTTCTTATCTGGTTGCTGTGGCTAGGACTTCCAATAGTATGTTGAATAAAAGTGGCAAGAGTGAGCATCCTTGTCTTGTTCCTGATATTAGAGGAAATGTTTTGAATTGAATCTACAAATTCAGTGCAATCCCTATCAAAATACCAATGGCATTCTTCACAGAAGTAGAACAAATAATTTTGAAATTTGCATGGAAACACAAAGGACCCTGAATAGCCAAAACAATCTTGAGAAAGAACAGAGCTGGAAGTATCACACTCCCTGACTTCAGACTATACTACAGAGCTACAGTAATTAAAACAGCAGGGTACTGGAACAAAAACAGACACATAGGTTAATGGAACAGAATTCAGAGCCTAGAAATAAACTCATGCATTTATGGTCAATTAATCTATGACAAAGGAGGCAAGAATATACAATGGAGAGAAGATAGTGTATTCAATAGTGGTGCTGGGAAAACTGCACAGCTACATTAAAATAATGAAATTAGAACATTTTCTCACACTATATACAAAAATAAACTCAAAATGGATTAAAAACCTAAAAGTAAGACTGGAAACCATAAAACTCCTAGAACAAAACACAAGCAGAACACCCTTTGATATAAATTGTAGCAATATATTCTTGGATCTGTCTCCTAAAGCAAAGGAAACAAAAGCAAAACTAAACAAATGGGACCTAGTTAAACTTAAAAGCTTTTGCACAGCAAAGGAAACCACTGACAGAATGAAAAGACAACCTATTGAATGGGAGAAAATATTTGCAAATAATATGACTGATAAGGGATTAATATCCAAAAAATATAAGCAGCTCATACAACTCAACATCAAAAATAAATAAACCAAACCAAACAAGATTAAAAAATGAGCAGAAGACCTGAATAGTCATTTTTCCAAAGAAGACATTAAGATGGCCAACAGGCACGTGAAAAGATGCTCAACATCACTAATCATTGGAGAATTGCAAATCAAAACCACAATGAGATATCACTTCACACTTGTCAGAATGGCTATCATCAAAAAGATCACAAATCACAAATGTCGGTGAGAATGTGAAGAAAAGGGACCCTTGTACACTGCTGGTAGGAACAGAAATTGGTGCAGCCACTGTGGAAAATAGTATGGAGGTTCCCTAAAAAATTAAAAACATAACTATCATATAATCCAGCTATTCCACTCCTGGGTATACATCTGAAGAAAATGAAAACACTAATTCGAAAAGAGATATGCACCCCAATGTTCACAGCAGCATTATTTACAATAGCCAAGATATGGAAGCAACCTAAGTGTCCATCAACAGATGAATGTTGCTGTACAGCAGAGACTGGCACAACACTGTAAATCAACTATACTTCAAAAAACAAACAAACAAACGAATGAATGGATAAAGAAGATGTGGTATATATATACAATAGAATACTACTCAGCCATAAAAAAGAATGAAATTTTGCCATCTGCAACAACATGGATGGACTTGGAGGGTATTATGCTCAGTGAAATAAGTCAGACAGAGAAAGATAAATACTGTATGTTATATGCAGAATTTAAAAATTAAACTAGTAAATAGAGCAAAAAAGAAACAGACTCACAGATATAGAGAACAAACTAGTGGTTACCAGTGGGGAGAGGGAAGGGGAGGAGCAAGATGGAGGTAGGGGACTAAGAGGTACAACTACTATGTATAAAATAAGCTATGAAGATATATTGTACAGTACAGGGAATATGGCCAATATTTTATAATAACTATAAATGGAGTATAACCTTTAAAAATTGTGAATTACTATGTTTTACACCTGAAAATTATATAATATTATAAATCAACTGTACCTCAATTTAAAAATTCACTAAAAAATCTTTTTTAAAAAGGGCAATTTAAAATCTTTTCCTCAGTTTTAACAGTGATTACTATGCATTGTGATGCCATGGGCTGTTTTTGTAGAAAGAAACTATTTGAAAGCATTTTTGGACACTGTTTCATCAGATGTGGCTGCTAAAGATTTTGTTTTGTTCATGTATTCTTTTTACAGTAGGAAGTCAAAAAACGTGGGGAATGACTGATTGGAATAAAGATCTGTGTGAAGGAAATGACTGAGTTATGTTAGTAAACTGTGGGAGAAAGCTTAAATGGGGCAGCCATAAATCAAGGCATTGTTATTAATCTTTTTCCATTCCAGTTATGTAATAAAACTTCACACAGAGACATATACATGCACACACATACATACATCATTCTTAAAAGAGATACCATTTTCAATGGTATAGTTTTTTCAGTAAGATAATTTCAATAAGAAATTTTTGATAATTTTTCAGTAAGATAATTTTTTCAGATACTGTAGATGGTACAATTACATTAGTCAGTAACATGGATTCCAAACTTCTATTTTTTTCAACTCAGATAGGTTCCAAATACGTAGACTTTATATAGTTTTCATATCTACTATCCCTCTTTTGAAAATTAGTGTGTATGGGAAAGCAAAGTTGATTTTTCACAGAATTTAATAACAGCTGGATTCCAAGTGCTGAAAATAAAAGATTTTATTTTTTTAATGCAGCAGGTTCT
The DNA here is from genome assembly GCF_000442215.2 of Lipotes vexillifer. Lineage (NCBI taxonomy): Eukaryota > Metazoa > Chordata > Mammalia > Artiodactyla > Lipotidae > Lipotes > Lipotes vexillifer. Next base: position 1,127,660 of record NW_006783413.1, on the reverse strand, counting down.
TATTAGCTATCCATTTTATGCATATTAGTGTATATATGTCAATTTCAATCTCCCAATTCATCACACCACCACCAACCCCGCCCCTTTCCCCCCTTGGTGTCCATACGTTTGTTCTCTACTTCTGTGTCTCTATTTCTGCCGGTTCATCTGTACCATTTTTCTAGATTCCACGTATATGCGTTAGTATACGATATTTGTTTTTCTCTTTCTGACTTACTTCAATCTGTATGACAGTCTCTAGATCCATCATGTCTCTACAAATGATCCAATTTGTTCCTTTTATTGGCTGTGTAATATTCCATTGTATATATGTACCACTACTTCTTTAACCATTTGTCTGTCGATGGGCACTTAGGTTGCTTCCATGATCTGGCTATTGTAAATAGTGCTGCAGTGAACATTGGGGTGCATGTGTCTTTTTGAATTAAGGTTTTCTCTGGGTATATGACCAGTAGTGGGATTGCTGGGTCATAAGATAATTCTATTTTTAGACTTTTAAGGAACCTCCATACTCTCCTCCATAGTGGCTGTGTCAATTTACATTCCCACCAACAGTGCAAGAGGGTTCCCTTTTCTCCACACCCTCTCCAGCATTTGTTGCTTGTAGATTTTCTCATGATGCCCATTCTAACTGGTGTGAGGTGATACCTCATTGTAGTTTTAATTTGCATTTCTCTAATGATTAGTGATGCTGAGCAGCTTTTCATGTGCTTCTTGGCCATCTGTATTTCTTCTTTGGAGAAATGTTTATTTAGGTCTTCTGCCCATTTTTGGATTGGGTTGTTTGTTTTTTTAATATTGAGCTGCATGAGCTGTTTATGTATTTTGGAGATTAATCCATTCTCTGTTGATTCATTTGCAAATACTTTCTCCCATTCTGAGGGGTGTCTTTTCGTCTTGTTTATGGTTTCCTTTGCTGTGCAAAAGCTTTTAAGTTTCATTAGGTCTCATTTATTTATTTTTGTTTTTATTTCCATTACTCTAGGAGGTGGATCAAAAAAGATCTTCTTGTGATTTATGTGAAAGAGTTCTTCCTATGTTTTCCTCCAAGAGTTTTATAGTGTTCAGTCTTACATTTAGGTCTCTAATCCATTTTGAGTTTATTTTTGTGTATGGTGTTAGGGAGTGTTCTAATTTCATTCTTTTACATGTAGCTGTCCAGTTTTCTCAGCACCACTTATTGAAGAGACTGTCTTCTCTCCGTTGTATATCCTTGCCTCCTCTGTCACAGATTAGTTGACCACAGGTGTGTGGGTTTATCTCTGGGCTTTCTATCCTGTTCCATTGATCTATATTTCTGTTTTTTGTGCCAGTACCATATTGTCTTGATTACTGTAGCTTTGTAGTATAGTCTGAAGTCAGGGAGTCTGATTCCTCCAGATCCGTTTTTTTCCCTCAAGACTGCTTTGGCTATTTGGGGTCTTTTGTGTCTCCAAACGAATTTTAAGATTTTTTATTCTAGTTCTGTAAAATATGCCATTGGTAATTTGATAGGGATTGCATTGAATCTGTAGATTGCTTTGGGTAGCATAGTCATTTTCACAATATTGATTCTTCCAATCCAAGAACATGGTATATTTCTCCATCTGTTGGTATCATCTTTAATTTCTTTCATCAGTGTCTTACAGTTTTCTGCATACAGGTCTTTTGTCTCCCTACGTAGGTTTACTCCTAGGTATTTTATTCTTTTTGTTGCAATGGTAAATGGGAGTGTTTCCTTAATTTCTCTTTCAGATTTTTCATCATTAGTGTATACAAATGCAAGAGATTTCTGTGCATTAATTTTGGGGTTTTTCTTGAATTTTATTTTTTATATATTTTATTTATTTTTATATATCAGGTTCCTATTAGTTATGTGCACTAATTTTGTATCCTGAAGCTTTACCAAATTCATTGATTAGCTCTAGTAGTTTTCTGGTGGCATCTTTAGGATTCTCTATGTATAGTATCATGTCATCTGCAAACAGTGACAGCTTTACTTCTTCTTTTGCAATTTGCATTCCTTTTACTTCTTTTTCTTCTCTGATTGCCGTGGCTAGGACTTCCAAAACTATGCTTAGTAATAGTGGCAAGAGTGGACATCCTTGTCTTGTTCCTAATGTTAGAGGAAATGTTTTCAGTTTTTCACCACTGAGAATGATGTTTGCTGTGGGTTTGTCATATATGGCCTTTATTAAGTTGAGGTAGGTTCCCTCTATGCCCACCTTCTGGAGAGTTTTTATCATAAACGGGTGTGGAGTTTTGTCAAAAGCTTTTTTCTGCATCTATTGAGATGATCATATGGTTTTTATTCTTCAGTTTGTTAATATGGTGTATCACATTGATTGATTTGCATATATTGAAGAATCCTTGCATACCTGGGATAAATCCCACTTGATCATGGTGTATGATCCTTTTAATGTGTTGTTGGATTCTGTTTGCTAGTATTTTGTTGAGGATTTTTGCATCTATATTCATCAGTGATATTGGTCTGTAATTTTCTTTTTTTTTGTATCTTTGTCTGGTTTTGGTATCAGGGTGATGGTGGCCTCATAGAATGAGTTTGGGAGTGTTCCTTCCTCGGCAGTTTTTTAGAAGAGTTTGAGAAGGATGGGTGTTAGATCTTCTCTAAATGTTTGATAGAATTCACCTGTGAAGCCATCTGGTCCTGGACTTTCGTTTGTTGGAAGATATTTAATCACAGTTTCAATTTCATTACTTGTGATTTGTCTGTTCATATTTTCTAGTTCTTCCTGGTTCAGTCTTGGAATGCTATACTTTTCTAAGAATTTGTCCAGTTCTTCCAGGTTGTCCATTTTATTGGCATAGAGTTGCTTGTAGTAATCTCTTAGGATACTTTGTATTTCTGTGGTGTCTGTTGTTAACTTCTCTTTTTTCATTTCTAATTTTATTGATTTGAGTCCTCTCCCTCTTTTTCTTGACGAGTCTTGCTAATGGTTTATCAATTTTGTTTATCTTCTCAAAGAACCAGCTTTTAGTTTCATTGATCTTTGCTACTGTTTTCTTTGTTTCTATTTCATTTATTTCTGCTCTGATCTTTATGATTTCTTTCCTTCTGCTAACTTTGGGTTTTGTTTGTTCTTCTTTCTCTAGCTCCTTTAGGTGTAAGGTTAGATTGTTTGAGATTTTTCTTGTTTACTGAGGTAGGCTTGTATTGCTATAAACTTCCCACTTAGAACTGCTTTTGCTGCATCCCATAGGTTTTGGATCGTCGTGTTTTCACTGTCATTTGTCTCTATGTATTTTCTTATTTCCTCTTTGATTTCTTCAGTGAGTTCTTGGTTATTTAGTAACGTATTGTTTAGCCTCCATGTGTTTTTTTTTTTTTTACTTTTTTTTCCCTGTAATTGATTTCGAATCTCACAGCATTGTGCTCAGAAAAGATGCTTGATATGATTTCAATTTTCTTAAATTTACTGAGGCTTGATTTGTGACCCAAGATGTGATCTATCCTGGAGAATGTTCCGTGCACACTTGAGAAGAAAGTGTAATCTGCTGTCTTTGGATGGAATGTTCTATAAATATCAATTAACTCTATCTGGTCTATTGTTTCATTTAAAGCTTGTGTTTCCTTATTAATTTTCTGTTTGGATGATCTGTCCAGTGGTGTAAGTGAGGTGTTAAAGTCCCCCACTATTATTGTGTCACTGTTGATTTCCTCTTTTATAGCTGTTAGCAGTTGCCTTATGTACTGAGGTGCTCCTATGTTGGGTGCATATCTATTTATAATTGTTATATCTTCTTCTTGGATTGATCCCTTGATCATTATGTAGTGTCCTTCCTTGTCTCTTGTAACATTCTTTATTTTAAAGTCTATTTTATCTGATATGAGTATTGCTACTCCAGCTTTCTTTTGATTTCCATGTGCATGGAGTATCTTTTTCCATCCCCTCACTTTCAGTCTATATGTGTCTCTAGGTCTGAAGTGGGTCTCTTGTAGACAGCATATATATGGGTCTTATTTTTGTATCCATTCAGCAAGCCTGTGTCATTTGGTTGGAGCATTTAATCCATTCACATTTAAGGTAATTATCGCTATGCATGTTCTTATGACCATTTTCTTAATTGGTATGGGTTTGTTTTTGTAGGTCCTTTTTTTCTCTTGTGTTTACCACTTAGAGAAGCTCCTTTAGCATTTGTTGTAGTGCTGGTTTGGTGGTGCCGAATTCTCTTAGCTTTTGCTTGTCTGGAAAGCTTTTGATTTCTCCATCGGATCTGAATGAGATCATTGCTGGGTAGAGTAATCTTTGTTGTATGTTCTTCCCTTTCATCACTTCAAATATATCATGCCACTCCCTTCTGGCTTGTAGAGTTTCTGCTGAGAAATCAGCTGTTAACATTATGGGAGTTCCCTTGTATGTTGTCGTTTTTCCCTTGCTGCTTTCAACAATTTTTGTCTTTAACTTTTTGTCAGTTTGATTACTATGTGTCTCAGCGTGTTTCTCCTTGGGTTTATCCTGCCTGGGACTCTGTATTTCTTGGACTTGGGTGGCTTTTTCCTTTCCCATGTTAGGGAAGTTTTCGACTATAATCTCTTCAAATATTTTCTTGGGTCCTTTCTCTCTCTTCTCCTTCTGGGATCCCTATAATGCGAATGTTGTTGCGTTTAATGTTGCCCCAGATGTCTCTTATGCTGTCTTCATTTCTTTTCATTCTTTTTTCTGTTCTGCAGCAGTGAATTCCACCATTCTGTCTTCCAGGTCACTTATCCATTCTTCTGCTTCAGTTATTCTGCTATTGATTACTTCTAGTGTATTTTTCATTTCAGTTATTGTACTGTTCATCTATGTTTGTTTGTTCTTTAATTCTTCTAGGTGTTTGTTCTTTAATTCTTCTGGTATTTGTTAAACATTTCTTGCATCTTCTCAATCTTTGCCTCCATTCTTTTTCCGAGGTCCTGGATCATCTTCACTATCATTATTCTGAATTATTTTTCTGGAAGGTTGCCTATCTCCACTTTATTTAGTTGTTTTTCTGGGGTTTTATCTTGTTCCTTCATCTGATACATAGCCCTCTGCCTTTTCTATCTTTCTGTGGATGTGGTTTTTGTTCCACAGGCTGCAGGTCTGTAGTTCTTCTTGCTTCTGCTCTAAAAGATTTAAAAGGTACCTGCAAACATTTTTTTGGTCAACTTCTATGGCTTTTCTTCCTGTTTCATCTTATAATCATATACTCATTTCTCTTAGGACATAAAAACAATGCTAACTATATCTATTTATCTAAGATTGTAGTATATTTCTTATTTGTATTGAAATAGCTGTCATAGCATTAATAATAATAAAATGTGACATTTTGGTTAGGCGCAATTTTATTTGGTGTACTTTAAAAAATACTTGTATATATTCAGAAAACCAAAAACCGAGTTTTTCTATCTTCTTGCTCTTTCCTAACATTAAGTAATATAATCCATGTGATTTACTGTTTTATAATCAGTTAAAATATTGTTTTGAGTGTACCATGTATTATAAGTGAGACAGAGGGCAATAAAATAAGGCAGGCCTCATCCAAACAGATTGCGTACGGGGGCACCTTATCCTTTGACCTGATGGGTCATGCTGGAGGTTCTCACCATCCCAGGCTTACACAAGTGGACACAGAACAAGGTGCTTAATGACCCATAGACTACTTTTGGCAGTGATTCATCTGAGGCCTCCTCATTGCCCCAGAGCCGATGAAACATCAGATGCTGATCACCCAGAGTGAGGTGGACGTTTATGTAGCACTTGCTGTGGTTCTTCCCATCCTTCAAAGTCCAGTTCAAATACTCTTTTCTTTCTTTTTTAAAACTTTATGAACAACATAAATTTATTTTCTCTCTGTTTTGGAGCTGGAATTTTGAGATCAGGGTGCCAACATATTCAGGTTTTGGTAAGATCTCTTTTCTTGGCTTGCAGACATCTTCTTTCCACGTCCTCACATGGCAGAAAGAAAGAGAGCTCTCTGTTGCCTCTTCTAAGGACACTAATCTCATGCCAGTTCAAATACTCTTTCTTCCTTGAAGCCTTCCTGAGGATCAGTTTCTAGTTGCATTTTTCTCTGGTTGTACTCATGTATGTCTAAGAGGAGTTAACTTCTTTTTCGCTGCATTCTTTTTTCACTCTACCACTTACAAGGACATCTGACAGGCTGCCTGCCGTGTGCTGGTTATTCGGGGATGTGCTTGTGTGTCTGTCCCTCTTTCCAGTCCTTTGAGGGCAGGAACTGAGATGGATTCTTCCCGGCTTTCTTTCAGCATCCTGCAGTAACAGGAGCTCTACAGAAGTGGGATAGATTTGTTTAGAGTTTATTTATGACTGGGCCATCCAAACCAATAATTCTCCAGAAGTAAACATCTTCGGGGTGCCACAGAACCTCCATTTTTCTATTTACACACCCCCTTTTCCTATCCTGACCTGTGTCAACTGCTCCCAAGGTTGCTCCCTCCATTTATATCACCATCTGCCTTTATTCCCTTCTGCCTTCAGACATGCCCAAGCCTTTCTGATCTAGACTGGTTGTGTAAAAGGTGCCCATTTGTTTTTGCACAAACAGCACTGGACATTTTTTCTTTCTGAACATGCTTGAAACTAGAGTTTATGTTTTCTAGTATCAGAGTCATGGCAATATCTCCCAGTTTATAGATAAAACAACTGAAGCCCAGATAGGAAAAGGAGCTTGCCAAGGTCATTGCACTACTATACAGTGCTAGAGGCAGAACTAAAAGGCAGTGGTACTCTTGGCTGTGTAGTCTGGGTTGGGACTTCCTCTACTGGAACAAAGAAGGGCAAATGAATCAACCTAGCCTATAGTGGCCTCTGTGGTCTGACAGAGGCCAAACCTGTCTCATATCTACCTTCTTTGAACTGCCACCTGCCACACTGAGAGTGTGACAGAAGCAGCTGTTGTAGTAATTTACTTGGTATGGTTAATGGACCCCCCCATTCTCTCCTCCTCCTCCTTGTAATACCTAGGATCTCCTCCTTATAATATTCAGGGTCCTCAGGGAATTCCCTGGCAGTCCAGTGATTAAGACACCATGCTTCCACTGCAGGGGGCACGGGTTCGATCCCTGGTTGGGGAACTAAGATCCCGCATGCCACGCGGCATGGCCACAATATAGAAAAAAAAAGTTAACTCTAAGTTAACTCTCAAGGGCACATTGAACCAGCATTAATTGGGACCAAACAGGTCAGCCCTGGTTTCCCCACTGGGGTTCCCCAAGAAGCCTGCTAGTTTCTAAACTAAGGCCAGGACTGGTCTTGTTAGCAACTGGCTCTCAATAACTCTCATCCTGATCTAGCTTAGTTTTGCTCTTTTGGTTATAAGAAACCAAGACCCACTCAGGCTAGCTCAGGGAAATTTTTATTACTGTGGTGGTTCTAAATAAAGATGCATTTGGGGCAATTATGGAATCATATAAATCAAAGAACAAGATTCTTAACAGGGAAAAGTGAAAAGGATTGTAGAGATGGAGAGTATTCTTGATAACAGGCAGCTCCAGGAATCCCAGAAACAGAATTCACAAGTTTACCTTCTGAATCTCCTCTATTAATGAGACACACGCTTTCTTTTTTTTAATTAATTAATTTGGCTGTGTTGGGTCTTAGTTGCAGCATGTGGGCTCTTCAGTGCATGCGAGACCTCACTCCCTGACCAGGGATCGAACCCGGGCCCCCTGCATTGGGAGCGCAGAGTCTCAACCAATGGGCCATCAGGGAGGTCCTGACACTTTCTACATATGTTTCTTTTTTTCCTCTTTTCTAATGGGCTTCATCTGCTAACTCAGAGCTTTTTCATCCCACCCCACGGCTATAACATCAACCTTACCTCATGGAATCTTTGGTGGGTCCTTTCTGATTTGAGTCTCACTAAACTGATGTAGTCTCCCTGTTTCCCAATTCCAAGTTCCCCAAAGATCAATCTAATTAGCCCAGTTCGTCCTTTCGCTTCAGTCGGATATATTACCCTCAAATTTATAGGTTACCTCCTCTTGGATCAGTTGCTCTGGTCCAGTGAACTGTGGCTGCAGGATAACTTGGTAGTGTCACTGGGCTGAAGCTGGAACAGATCCCTTTAGAGGAAATGTGGATAGGGCAGGCTCTATGACATCTCCAAGATGTGACATGAGCTTGGCTCTACACATCTATCCATAATGAGCAAATGCTATGGTATCTCACTTCCCAATCTCTCAGTCCACCTATGATTTCAGGTGGAGAGTTTGTGCACGTTAGACTCACCTTGAGCTAACAGTATCCCACCTCAAACACCATCCATCGTTCTGCTTCTCTGCCCCAGGCCTTCTCCAATGCTATGGAAGCCACCTGTGTATAGTCCAGAAGAACAGGGGTTACAACTGTGGTAGGCAGGATTCTAAGCTGCCCCCAAGTTTTCTCTCCCCCTGGTGTACACACCCTGCATAATCCCCAGGACTGTAAAAATGACAGCTTTTACTCCCATGATTGGGTTATACTACATGACATAGTTGGCCTTAACATAGGGAGATTATCCAGGTGGGCCTGACCTAATCATGAATCCTTTAAAAGCAGAGAGTTTTTCTCTAGCTAGTGACAGAAATGGAAGTCAGAGTTCAAAGCACTGAAAGGATTTGATGCACCATTACTGACATGAAGATGGAAGGAGCCACGTAGCAAGGAAATGGGGACCTCAGTACTGTAGCTGCAAAAAACTGAATTTTGCAACATAAATGAGCTTGAAGGTGGACTTTTCCTCAGAGCCTCCAGATGAGAACTTACTCCAGCTGACACTTTGATTTCAGCCATTTGATACCCTAAGAACCGAGTCATGCCACGCTGGATTTCCGACATACAGAACTGTGAGCTAATAAATGGGCATTGATTTAAGCTGCTAAATTGTGGTGATTTGCTACACGTCAATAGACAACTGACACAACCTTGGAGGAACTATCAACCAGTAGGGGAAGGTAGCTGGGGATAAAGTCACCAGCCTCCCATCCTTCAAGTAGACAATTCTGAGAGGCATTCTTCATGCTCTTTGGGTCCCTCCAGCAGAAATGATCCCCTATTGCGCACAGCAGCCACCTTAATAATGCACCCTTATATTGGCTTTTCCTCCTTTCACATCTCACTCCTCCTGTTCCCTCAGGCCAGCTTCCTGAGATCACCTCCAAAATAAACTGCCTGCTCCCAAGTCCTTGCCTCAGGCTCTGCTTTGGGGGGAACACAACCAAGACAACTGCTACCAGGAGTAGCTCTAGAAAACATGCCCTCACCACTCAGACAGCAACAAGGACCCCATTTCTGTTGGTAAGTGAAGTGGCGATAACCCCTGGCCTGTAGCATCACACTCATTCAGACATTCACCTGCAGGGCGCTGAAATGTTTTACAGGTTGAAGGGGATGCATGAGTTATTCAGTAGCTCTAGTACTTTGATAATATGAGGTATTTTTAAGGGTGGTAAAATTGACCCTCTTTTGTTAACTACCTTATAAGACAAAGCTAGAGAAAGGCATGGACATATATACACTACCAAACGTAACATAGATAGCTAGTGGGAAGCAGCTGCATAGCACAGGGAGATCAGCTCGGTGCTTTGTGACCGCCTGGAGGGGTGGGATAGGGAGGGTGGGAGGGAGGGAGCCGCAAGAGATATGGGAACATACGTATATGTATAACTGATTCACTTTGTTATAAAGCAGAAACTAACACACCATTGTAAAGTAATTATACTCCAATAAAGAAAAAAAATAATAATAAAAATGTTTTAAACTAAAAAAAAAAAAAAAGACTTAAAGAAAGAAAAATAGGCTTAGGTAAGCTAAGTGCAAACACAGAGCATGCTATGAAAGCCAGAAGGCATCCATGGCAATTTTTAAAGAGATTCTCATCTCCTGCACCCACAAGGCAGATTGTGCTACAAGGCAGGGCTAGGACTTGACTGTAAAAATGGCAGAGCTACAAAGGAGACTGTGCAGCCTTGCCAGGTTTCCAATGCTAAAGTTGGGGCCTTGACAGGGAAAGTGGGACCCTGCATCCTGGGATCAGGGTATCTGGGTGGATGCTCCTGAGAATCTAGAGCCCTCAGATTCCTCTGAACCCTCCAGACCCTCAGAATCAGCCCCTGAGTCCCCTCCCTGGTGCTGCCCCAGAGCAGCCTCCGCTTGCCTGGAGACTGTGCAGGGATCTCATCTGAGGCAGATACTCTTCTCAAGATAAAGCCTGGACTCCCCTCAGTACAGTTCCTGCTCTGAGAGGAAAGAGT
>NW_006783413.1:1087030-1117375 GCF_000442215.2 Lipotes vexillifer | reverse complement strand
CGCTGAGAGGAAAGAGTGACTCCGCAAAAGGGTGCTAGGACCTGGGGAATCTGTGTGGACCTGGAGGGTGCTGGAGTGGAGAGCAGGGTGTGGGCATATCGGCTACATGGTGACAGTGTCTTGATGTGGACATGCTCTCCTTGACTCTGGACTGAAGACTCAGCAAGAATGCTGGAGCTCTCCTAACATGCAGGACGCTGGGTTCATGAAGCTGGGATGTGACAGTGGTCCACATTAAATGAGGTGAGGAGGCTGGCGCCGCCTTGGCAGCGTGTGGAGGAAGAAATGAGAAGGTTCAGGGAGTGTGAATGTTAAAAAGGGCTTCTGAGGGGAGAGCAAAGAACCCACCACCCTGGGAAAATACAGAGGCCACCCCCCACTAAGGCAATAAGGCATGCACTGGTGAGGGGAGACCGACATCTTCAAAAAGCTTGGTGTTGGCTGTCCTCCGTGCGAGCATTAAGCAGCCACTCTCTCCGAGACCCCAGGACACTGCCTTAGTGTAGGGATGTGTCCCACCCAGAGTAGGATCTGCCAACCTCCACACCTCCACACCTCCCCGCCTCTAGGAATCTATCCTCCTTCATCTCACAGATGATCCTTCCCTTCCACTTCAGGACATCTAAATGAGTTTCTTTAATGGGCTTAGGTCTTTAAGAAAGTGAAGGGAACTGATGAATGCCAGCTCTGGCATTCTGTTTTAGTTCTCTGGACCATCCCCCATACAGTTCCACTGTACTTCCACCTACAAAAATATATCTGAGGCAAGGACCTGGATCTGGTTTAAGGGACAGGAGGGAAGAGGGAGGAAAGAAAGAGAGGAGACAACGTGTTACATACTCACAAAACTCAAAGGACCAAAATCTGGCAATTGCTGACTTTTAAAAATGTAAAGTGGATTAAAAATCATCACTATAATACAGTAAATCTCACTTCTATTTTAATATGTTCCTTGAGCTTGGGAGAAAATCATGGACATAGAGCTCTGGGAGCGGCACTGGCCTCACAGCCTATCTTGCCTGTGCCACAGAAGGTAAGGGGTGACCATCACTGCTGCTCTCATTAGTTGTAGGGTTGAGAACATTTCTGCATTTTCTTTCCCACAGTCTTTCTGGGGTTTCATCTCAGTGTGGGCATACCCATGAAGCGTGTGCTGGATGTAACTGGCATCCATGAGCCATGTGGGTTGCGTGGACACTAGTGTAGGAGCTGCAGGCCCCCTGTCCTGCGGCACTCTACTTCTGCCGCGGCGGAGTGGCACACTTGCCTCTGACTTCCCTGCAGTGACAACAAAGGGGAGAACACGGTACATGACAATATTCTTATTGTCCATCAGATCAAAACAAAGGGCAGCTCAAGATAAGCCTCACTATGTCTAGTGCTAACATATGAGAGGAATGTCTGCCATGGTGCTAACGAGCACTATTGTACGTTGAGGCAGTTGTCATTTTCCAATTTATCAGATGGAGCCAAGGTCTCTGGGATGAGTCCAAAGCAGAACAGGGGAAGCAATAGTTCTGAAACGGAGCAGGACCCTATGGTCCTTCCCCCATGTCCTCCACCTGCCTTTTATCTGTAAAAAAGACTTTAGTCAAAAAATAAATTTAATCAGAGAAATGAAAAAACGCAGAAGCAAAGGACAAAATAATAGTTTAGTCATTAAACAAAGTCAAGGGCCTCTAGTTCCTGCTCAAGAGCTATAGATAATATTCTGAGCCATATCCTGGGAGCTGTCTTGTAGATACTAAAGCCCCCACCAGGCGGAAGAAGCTAACTACATGATGACCAGGCTGTAGCCATGACATAAGCTGCCACAGTTCCCAGAACTGGCCTCAAAAGAAATGGCAACGAACTGACCCTGGAACTGAAGACTAACTGCACTTAAAACAATCAAGATGACGCTGATCAGACCACTGCATAACCAAGTTCAAGACTACTGTCAGAGCTGACTGTGCTGTTTCGGCATGTAGCCCCTCCCTCTGCCTATAAAAGCTCTTGCCCACTGATTGTCAGTGGAGGGGGAATCGGCCTTCGAACAGGAGTCTGCCACCCACCCCAACCCCAGTTGCCGGCCTCCAATATAAAGCAATCTTTCCTTTCCACTAACTTCGCCTCTATTGGCTTTTGAGCAGCAAGTAGCTGGACACCACTTTTGGTAACAGTTCTACACAGAGAAAAACAAAATACTCTAAAGTCTCAGTACCACCAAAATTTCTGTTTGTCTCTTTTGACTTTATAACTTTTTTATGGGTATTCATCAAATTCTTATATCAGAGGATTTCAGACTTAGGCAGCAAAATAAGCCATGATATGATACAGTATGGTTCTGGGTGAAGCCAACAAACTAATCAGCAGCACCAGAAATGAAAATGCTCTTGTTGCCACTGACAACCGAAGGACCTCCCTGGGTTACCACTCCCCCACGAGGACAAGGAGGAGTTTGGAGGCCTTGCACTCTGGCAGTCTGAGAATCTGTGACGGTCACTCAGTTAGGTGTTTCTCATGAACCAGGTCCCTCACGGTGGCCTTCACATCCTTGTTCCTCAGGCTGTAGATGATGGGGTTGAACATGGGGGTCACCACCCCATAGAAGAGGGAGGTGAGCTTGTCTGCAAGGCCCTGTTTGTCTGCCCCCAGGAGGTCCTTGGATTTGGGCTTCCCATACATGAAGAGGATGGTCCGTCCCATAGAAGATAAGCACAACTGTGAGGGGGGCAGAGCAGGTGGAGAAGGCCTTTTTCCTCCCCTCTGCTGAGGGGATCCTCAGGATGGTAGCAACGATGAACACATAGGAGAAAAAGATGAACAGAACTGGGATGCCCAGGAAGATCACACTGGCCACAACCATGCTGATCACATTGATGGAGATGTCAGCACAGACAAACTTCAGGACAGCCAGGATCTCACAGGTGAAGTGGTTGATGACATTGTCCCCACAGAAGGGCAGCCTCACAGCCTGGGATGTCTGAACTACAGAGTTGGTGATACCAGCTGCCCAGGAGCCAGCAGCCATGGGCACGTAGGCAGCCTTGCTCATGACCATGGGGTACCTGGGGGGGTTGCAGATGGCCATATAGCAATCAAACGCCATCATGCCCAGAAGCACACACTCTGTGGTTCCCATGGTAAAGGAGAGAAACATTTGCCCAAAACATGCTGAGTAAGAGACGGTTTTCCTGGGGGTCAGGAAGCTGTCAAGGATGAAGGGGACTGAGGAGGTTGTGTAGCAGATGTCCAGGAAGGAGAGGTTCCTCAGGAAGAAGTACATGGGCTCGTGTAGGCGGGAGTCCAGGATGGTCACCAGGATGAGGACCCCGTTGTCCAGCAGGGTCACCAGGTACATGAGCAGGATGAGCACAAAGAACGTCTTCTCCAGCCTTGGGTGGGCTGAGAGGCCCAGGAGAATGAACCCCACCAGTGGGGAGGTCTGACTGGACCTGTCCATGGTGCCTCAGATCTATCACCTGAAGGAAGTCTCTGAGGTCAATCTCAGCACTCTCTGACTCCAAAAGTGCCTGGGCAGCAGGGCAAAAATCTTCACCCTGCTGAGCAACTGGAGAATAGCTCTGACAACTCTGTCATGTCTAAGGGGCTCTAGAAAAAATACAGTAGAGATCAGTATTTAACTTGTTTTCAGTAAGAATGAAGAGTTAATGTGGATTAACTCATCTGCAGGTGACAATTTTAAAAACTGGGCAAATGATTTTTTTAAAATAAATTTATTTATTTTAATTTTTTTTTGGCTGCCTTGGGTCTTCGTTGCTGCACGCAGGCTTCCTCTGGTTGCAGCGAGTGGGGGTTACTCTTTGTTGTGGTGCACGGGCTTCTCATTGCAGTGGCTTCTCTTGTTGCGAAGCATGGGCTTTAGGTGGTGGGCTTCAGTAGTTGTGGCACACGGGCTCAGCAGTTGTGGCTCGCAGGCTCTAGAGCACAGAAAACTGGGCAAATGATTTAAAATATCTGTGTAAAGCACTGGCGAGGTAAATAATACAACAAAGAATCATAGGGTCATAACTCTGGGGGAAAAAAGGAATTCAAAGAAGTATATCCAGCATTTGAGGCTATGTTTCAACTAGGGCATCTGCAGCTTCTGGAGGTGGTCACTGAGAGGCCAAGAAGCACTACGCATAGCCTCCTGGAGGTGGGAACAGGTTTTGAAGTGCAAGGCCCACTGTGAAGGGCTCCTAACTAAACCTCCTCCCTTTGGTAGGGAACCCAAAGGGCAGCACCATAGGAATGAGTGAATCAGAAAGAAACATGCATTTACAGGTGCTGTAGCTCAGCTTCAAATCAAGCCCTGAAATTGGATTGAGGTGGTCCCAAATTTTTGATGCTCCCAAATACCTAACAGAAGCAAACATAAATCTACCTTGAAGGAAGGCACAGTGGTTGAGATTTTGCCTGCCAATGCAGGGGACGCGGGCTCGTGCCCCGGTCCGGGATGATCCCACATGCCGCGGAGCGGCTGGGCCCGTGAGCCATGGCCGCTGAGCCTGCGCATCCGGAGCCTGTGCTCCGCCAACGGGAGAGGCCACAACAGTGAGAAACCCGTGTACGGAAAAAACAAAAACAAAAAACAAAACAAAACAAAACATAAATCTACCTTGAAGGAAGGCAATATCATCCAGTCTCTAAATCATGTCTACAAGTAATTTTGCAAATACAACATCTGGCACACATTGAAAATGAATAAGGCACACAGGAGACAAGACGACATGAATGAAAACCAAGAGGAAAAAAAAGAAAATCAAGCCTCTTCTCTTAGGGGGAGGTGGGAGCCTGCATTTCCTCTTCCCTGGTGTTGCCTGTTGAGAGAATTAACCCAGACACAGTGCCAAGGTCTTAACCTCCGGTTGATCCTTTTGTACCTCTGGGGTACAAGTGAGCCTCTTGTGCACTGTGGCCAAGTTAAAGGAGAGTTTGACTGAATGTCCCTTCTTTTCTTCATTCTCCATCTGCCTCACCAGAGGCACTGGCTTCTCCCTAAGACTGTTCACAGAGCCCTGAGTCCTGCTCAGTCAGGCCTTCTTTCTGGGAAGCTTGAATCTCTCCTCAGACTTCTAAGAGCTCCCCAAACTAGGATTTATTCTGGACCAATGAAAAACTGTAGGTGACACTGAGGATGTTGGGCATTTGGTTTTATTTGCTCTGCATCGAAAATATTCATGAACTTCCCAGATCTCCATCTCTTCAAGTGCTCTCAGTCATCCAGCCCCTGCCTCAATTATATGGGGGCACTTCCTGCCTGGGGAGTTCTGAGACACTCCTCTGGCGGTGCTCAGCATTGTAGTTGTGACCAAGTCAGTGCCACAATAATTCAATTCAGGTTGACATATTTATTGAGCATCTGTGCTGAGCCAGGCATAATTCTAGGTGCTGGGATCACAGCAAAGACAGTCATAGCCCGTAACCTCAAAGAGCTCAAAATCTAGTAGAGGAAACAGTCAGCAAATAGTCACACACACAAGTGATTATATCCTCCTCCTCCTTATCAACCCAAACGATCGCTCTGATGCTACTGACAACAGGCCTTGGGATCTATTTCGCAATCTGCTCCCTTTCCAATGTGGAAAGCCCCTTGCTGCCTTCCTCACCGTCCTCTGGCCTGCATTTGGCTCCCTGAATGATGTGGGGTGCTGTACTTCCTGGCAAGGCTCACTGCACTTTGAAGTAGCTCCCCTTTGATACTGAGCCAAAATCTGCTCCTTTGCAACATTAATCCCTCTGCCACAGACAGCCCTCCAAGGGTCTAGAAATAGCTTGGCTTCAGCATGAAGATAAACAAGAGTCCATCTCCCTTTTTCTCCCAGGGCCTTAAAACAGATATATCTCTCACACGGGCAAATGTGCCAGCCAGGAACTGACTACAAAGGCTGCTCAGCACTGAGAATGGCCCCCAGCTTGAGGATGGCTCACGTGCCACACTGCTAGGTGGATGTGTGTGATGGGGCAGTAAATCAGTCCCAGGCTGGGGTTTCACTCTACGTCAGCCAGCCCTCCAACCTCTCCCCAAAACCTGGATCCTGTGAAGAAGATATTCCTGCCACGTCATCACCATGAGATCCAGAATCGTGGCTTATTATTATCGCTGGACTGTGGATTCTTAACCACAAAACAAGAAACAGCACCACCCCACACACCAGTCTCAATCAAGAAGAGACAACTGTGTGAGAAGAAGGTTAGGACTGCGGGGTCCCAGGCAAGACCTTTCCCCTCGGCACAAAGTGGGGTGAGGGCAGAGGACCTCAGAGACATTTGCGGTTTGATGGGTCTATTTGACTCTGTGAGAATAACATCATATCAGTGAAAGGGCTTCCCACCTCCCCTTTGCAACTCCATTCCATTACAATCAAGTCTGACGGCCGAAATGCAGCCGCACGAACGAAACTTTGGGTGTGATCAAATCCTGTGCTTACCTTTTATAAGAGACATGGTGAGCAAGAAGGATCTGCTTCCTAAGAGCTGGGAAGAGGTCACATGTCAGAAATAGTGATACCAGGTGGGAAACATCAGGGTGAGGGTTCGGAATGTGCGACAGGTGAAGGGTCCAGCCAGTCCTCTGCCCTCCACCTGTCTACTGTGTTCAGGGCGCAATCTCCAAAGGACTGGCCATCGCCCTTAGAAGATCATTTAAATTCCAGTCTGTTCTTCGGGACCATTTTAGTCCCTGAAGTCATTTAAAGTTTGGAAAGTGAATTGACTCAATTTAGAAACTTTGTATCCTTCTGGGATTACATCTCCAAGATCCAATTGTGTTAAAGGCACTGGAGGAAGTTTACTGCCTGCTTCCTTTCTCCCTCCCTCCTTTTCTCCCTCCCTCCCTCCCTTCTCTCTGAACATCATAATCCCATTAACAGAGTCCAGCAGCCTGCTGGTCAGAACATGACTCACTCAGACGCCAAGTCTTTTCTCCTGTGCTGTAGTCAAGCCTCATTACCCCAAGTCTGTGCTTATGCAGTGGTTTTTAGGGGTCTATATTCTCATCTGGATTTTCAACTTGTTGGATTAGGGCTCTGGAAGTAACCTGCCGTGTTCTTCCTGAATCCTCACTTGGCATCCATCTAAGTCACTGTCCTTTCAGCAACCTATCATCTGCACACATGCTCCCAGACCTTACGGTAGTCACGGACAGAATGTGACCCACAACAGGGATGGGTCCAGAAAATGGGTACCCTCCTTTATCCAGCAAACGATTATTAAGTGCGTGCTACATAGAAGGCAGAAATGTGCCAAGAATCACGGTCTAGAGACAGGAATGTAAAAGAAAACTACCAAACAAGGAAGGAAATGCAGGCCAGGGAGAATGCCCACGCTGATGTGGCAGCCCAGAGGAGGCAGGGGCCAGACCTCCTGGAGGAGGTGACCCAAGGTCCGTGGTGTGCTGGCGCTGGCTTGCAATTGTGCACATCTCTTCCCAACTCCGATTCAGTGACTTTGTTGGTAGCTTGAAATGGGCCATCCTGGGAGTGTTTATATCACAGAAATTATCAAATGCTCCAGATCAGGGCTTTTTTTTGACTTGGAGATGGCAGTCGTTAAATATTCACCAGCACACCACTGGAATGGAGGAATGTCAATCTGCCCAATGAAGGGGAGTGGGTAATCATCCCAGGCAGAGGGGGCTGCATAACCAAAGACACAGAAATGAGAAAGGGCCCCAGGAGTGAGGAGTGACCAGCAGTGCAATGTTGTTGGAGCACAAAGGGGCTGCTGATGGGGAGGAAGGCAGGGCTGGACCCAAGTTGATCTTTTGGGACATCCTGAGGAGTTAGGACTTTCTCCTGTAGGGGATGAGAAGGCACTTAGAAATTTTAAGTAAAGGTACGACATGATGAAATTTGCATCTTAGGTTGATCCTTCTGGGCACAACGTCGAGGCAAGACTGGGGGCAGGAGGACAAGGTCTAAAGAGACAGGGAAGCACTTCAGGCAAACAAAGATAAGAACATTGACTGGGGAGTGATTGCGTGGTGAAGATGGGGAGATTCAAGAAAGGTTTGGTAAGTACAAAATACAATAGTAGATTTTGGTTGGATATAGCAGCAGGGGAAAGAGGATAGAATCAATATTTCTAGCTCAAATGATGGGTGGGTGATGGTGACACCACCAAAGTGGAGAATATCAACCAAGTTGTTGGTTTTTGGGGAGAAGATGAATTCATTTTGGAGTATAGTGTGTTTGAGGAACTTCCAGCTAGAAATGGGGGAGATGTCTGAGCTGGAGACTCATCAACTTATCCATCACTTAGGGAGAGTGGCTGGAACCCTGGAGATGCTAGCACTGCTCTGCTGTCTGTAGATACAAGTCTAACTGTACTGCCATGGAAGACTCCCTGAGTCTTCTGTTGGGGGCTCCCTGAAATGCAAATTCATAATATCTACATGGTTTCCTTGACCTCTGGGCCACTAGGGACCCATCCACTCTGTCGTGAGAACCCTCTGAGCAAGTGGATTCTGAGGACAGGAACGAGGTTCGCTGCTGGCAGAGGAGAGAGTAAGGCCACAGAGACCAGTGACCCAGAGGAGGTCAGCAGGGGTGTGGACAGTCAAGGGTCAAAAGTCAAGAGTTAGGGGAAAGCAAGGACTGGAAGAGCAGTTGTCTCCAGAGCAGAGGAATTACAGGCAGCTGTTCTGATCCTGCATAAAAAAACACCCTCCTTCCTCCTGGATTCCTTAGAAGGAATAACTGGGACCCCAATCCTAGGAAAAGTCTAGATAGACCAGTGCTTCTCAGATAGTAGCATGCATCAGAATCACCTAGAGGAACTGTTAAAACACAGACTGGAAACACATAGGCACACACGCACACACATATAGGTGCATGTGCAGGCTGCTGGGCCCCACCCACAGAGATTGATTTAGTAGGTCCCGGGAAAGGCCCAGGAATCTGCATTAACAAGTTCCCAGGTGATGCCAACGCTGCCCTCTGTCACACTGAGTAACCCAGGGTTAGGCTTCTTACTAACTTAGTGTGTAGCGTCTCAGGGCACTGAAATTTGAGGTATTGCAGAAAATGCTTCTCCTCATTATTCCTCATTGTCTAGGGAAGGTTCGGACAAACCAGCCAAGGGGATACTGGGTTTTAATCGGCCAAGAGAAAGCTTTGTGTGTCAGAAATCTCCTTTCTACAAGTGTGTTTGTGTGTATGTGTGTAAATGTGAGTTTGCCATAGATAACTGGACCAAAGGGATAGTCTGAACTCCACCAACTCCAGCATTTCCTGGGAGGCATCTGTTTATTGTGGCTTTCTAAGGACAAATGTGGATGTGACACCCCACGAAATTCATAAGGCCTGTAACCAGATTCCTGATCAAAACACTTTGAGATTCTGTTGGGAGTCGTGAGTAACAGCACATTCTCTGTAAAGGTGGAAAAGAACCACCACCATTTGGAGATAATACCAGGGCTGGAAACAGGTGCTATCAAGGTCAGAGAGAAAGAACTTCCCTGAAGAGGGAGAAGGGAAGGGTGGAAGGGAGAGGGACCAAAGCACCGCCCCTTCATGGAGGGGTGCCCACTCACGCAGCAAGCACTCAGGGGAGAAGTGTATAGTTTCTCATGTCTGAACACTGGATCGTCTAGACAATATCTGCCTGATTCGCTGCTTCATTCCAGGAAGCGTCACAGTCTCCTTCTGAGGTCCCTTATATTGTTTCCATGCTCTGTACCACGAGGCGCCCTGGCCACAGGACTCACCTGACTGACCAGTGGACCCCTGTCCCAGGGGCAGTCAGCACATGGGCTGTCTGGTGGCTGATACTGGATGATGAGCAACCAAACCCCTTAGTTCTGTCTCTTACGAGCTTGAACTCAAAACACCAGGACAGAGTCAGCAGCTGGTGTAAGGAAGGAAGGACAGGAAGGAGAAACCAGAGTAACACAAAGAAAGCGGGTAGTGAGGAGAGGCCTGGCCTGCGGGAGCTGAAGCTGAGTCACAGGGACAGTCCCTGTGACAGACCCGGGGCAGTCCCCGCTGGAGTTGGGGGACAGAGAGTTCTGCCACAGAGGGACCAGCAGGAGCCACTCAGATCCTGATTGACAGTCCAGTGCCTGTGCAACCATGAGGCCTGACTGTGCCACTGTCCCCCATGAACCCCAAGACATCCCCTAACCCTTGAGGAAGCCCAAGCGTGAAGGAGGGGGAGGCTCCTGGCATTTAGAGAGCAGAGGTCAAAGATGCTAGACATCCCGAATACGAGTCACTGCAACCCAGCGAAGGAGGGTCCTTCCACCCGCTCACATCCAGGTATCCCTCGTACCTACTTCATGGGGCTTGGGGAGCATTAGATAAGATTAAGAAAACAGTTGTAAATTAATGGCAACCCATATTAATATTAATACCTCACCATTATCTCAAATACAACGAATCAAACTGGCCGTAAACTCCCTCAATCACAGAAACTATCTCTTAGTCATATCTCTATTTCTAGTAACCAGCCTGGAGCTGGGCACAAAGATGTAGAGAAACTGTACACAGAAATGTCAGAGACAACCCTGTAGCCACCCTACCTCCACCAGACCAGACAGGCTCTCCTCCTAACTTCCTCCAGGTCTTTCTTCCCGTTCACAAGATCTGGGAATTTACCCATTGTTCATTTTCCTCTCTTCTGCATGTCCCACCCCAGATCTATCTCTAAATCCTATCATTTCTTCCTCCTAAACGTGTCCCAGGGCCACTCTCTCCTCCATCCCTGTTATTGTCACCCTGGGCTAGTTCTGCCTGCTCCTCCCGTGACCAGCCCCCTGGACAGCTTTGTGACATTCTCAGTCTTGCCTCAGTCTCTGGATGTTCCCACTCTGCTGGACATTCTCTGAAGGCAAAGACTCACTTCTGGCCATCGTGTCGCCCAGTCACCACTACCCTTTGGTACCTGGCACAAGGCCTGGCACACATGATATGTTTGTAGCATAGAGATTGTTCAGAGCGGAGGGCAGGCTGTTGGGGGAGACAGAGGGTGAGGGAGGCGGGGGGAAGAAAGAGAGAGAGAGAGAGAGAGAGAGATAGCGAGCACCCTGGGTCACCCAGTGGAGGGGAGGAGATGCCTAGGTGGCCAGGAATCTGTCCAAAGTTCCCAGGAATGTTTGAATCACTGAGGCCCAGCTCTTTTTCCCTTCTAGGCGCTTTTTAGGGCCAATGACAGAGCCAACTGTTGGCTCTTGGACCAACTGTGATCAAAGCCCAGGAGAACTCTGATTACCTGGCTAGAGAACATTCTAATCTGAGGTTTCCTTTCCTAGTGAGACAGGAGTTTTGCATAGACTTCACAACATTGTCTGATTGGATCTAGGAAGTGAAGTCTAAATTCTGAGCCTCTCACCAAACTTTAAATTGCTTCTGGGATAGGGCCTGGCCCCAAAGCAACCCAGCTCTAAACTCCTGAGAGTCATCGTGGGACCCTCTGGAGAGCAGTATGGAGCACAGAGAAGGGGGTACTGGCCCAGGGGTTGGGCAAGGGTTGCCCGCCCACCCTGCAGCGCCATCTCCTCCAGGCTGGGGTACCGGGCTGAGCCTCAGCCTTGAGAGTCAGCCCTCATCTCCTTGTCTCATTGAGCCCCAAGGGCAGGCAAGGACACTGTGAGTAGCTGTAGCTTCTGTGCATTGCAAGCTGTGGCTACACTTTGGAGCCCCCTACACCCAGGGTCATTTGGAGACACCAGGAAGTTAGACACCAGTTAAAGGGTATGTGCCCCTCTTAAGAGCATGTACCCAGGTGTTGCCAGAGCAGCTCTGAGGGATATGGCCTGTATGGCCTGCTTGGTTACACCTTGGTACCACCCAGATGGACAGGTGACATCAGAGACAGTCACTTCTCCTGGCCCCTGGTAAACTGGCAAGCAACAGACCCAGCCTACATGGGACCCTGGGTAGTGCCGGGTGACCTCTACAGCTAGTTCTTTACCAGCTGGGAGGAAAAAAGAGTCTGATGCAAAGAGGGCTGAGCATAGAGGAGGCAGGGAGGAGGGCTGGGTGAGGGGACAAGGCAACTGTTTCCAAAAGCTCTGAAGGTTGCTGCTGTAGCAAGGGAGCAGATGTGTTTTGCATGAGCCCAGGAAGCTGACTTAGGACCAGTGGAGGAAGGGATAAGTTAGAAAAGGGCACATATCAAGTCCCTGAAGAACTCTAATTAACAGCCCAGACTTCCCAACAACACTGGAGGCCGTGAGCACTCCCACCATTATTCAAAATGTTCAAACAGAAGCCAAGAAATCACCTCCTGAAGACAGGACCCCTGTAACAACAGGTGGGTTAGAGAAGAGGACCTGGTGGGTTTAATATCTGAAGATTCTGCCAAGCTTTAAATTCTGGACTCCCTGATAGTTAAAGCAGCCTTTCTCTAAAATTGATTCTGCGTCCCTTAACTCCTGACATCCTGAGATAACCTCTTTTGGACACTGTATCATTACCAAGTAGAAAACAAGCACCCCTTCAGGTCCACGTGCAATTCATAAACCTCGCTTGGCCTCAGTTTCTCTACCTTTAAACCAGAGATGGTTTAGTGCGGTCAGTGATTCCCAAGACTGGTGTACATCAGAGGTACATGGGGAACATTTATTTAAAACAGAAAACCAAAACACTGATCTTTAAGACCATCTGCAAAGGTAGGACCCAGCAATCTGAACTTTTTTTCATTTTCTTACACTATATTTTCAATTTTTTTGGTTTACAATTTCTTCCTCTAATTCTTTCTCTCTTTTTTCTTTTCTTTTTTAATGAACTATAATTGATTTACAATATTGTGTTAGTTTCAGGTGTATAGAAAAGTGATTCAGATATATATATATATATATATATATGTATGTATATATATATGTCTATGAATATATGTGTTTATGTGTATATATATATATATATTCTTTTTCAGATTCTTTACTGTTATAGATTACAAGATACTGAATATAGTTCCCTGTGCTATACAGTAAATCCTTGTTATTTATCTGTTTTATATATAGTAGTATATATCTGTTAATCTCATATTCCTAATCTATCGCTCCCCCTCCCCCACTTTTCCCCTTTGGTAACCAAAAGTTTGTTTTCTATGTCTGTGAGTCTGTTTCTGTTTTGTAAATAAGTTCATTTATATTATTTTTAGATTCCACATGTAAGTGATATCATATAATATTTGTTTTTCTCTGTCTGACATACTTCACTTAGTATGATAATCTCTAGGTCCATCCATGTTGCTGCAAACGGCAATACTTCATTCTTTTTTTATGGCTGAGTAATATTCCATTGTATATATGGACCACATCTTCTTTACCTATTCATCTGTTGATGAACACCTGGGTTGCTTCCATGTCTTGGCTATTGTAAATAATGCTCCTATGAACACTGGGGTGCATGTATCTTCACAAATTACAATTTTCATCTTTTCCAGATTTATGCCCAGGAGTGGGATTGCTGGATCATATAGCAACTCTATTTGTAGTTTTTTAAGGAATCTCCATACTGTTCTCTATAGTGGCTGTACCAAGTTACATTCCCACCAACAGTGTAGGAGGGTTCCCTTTCCTCCACACCATCTCTGGCATTTATTATTTGTAGACTTTTTGATCATGGCCATTCTGACTGGTGTGACGAGATACCTCATTGTAGTTGTGATTTGCATTTCTCTAATGATTAGTGATGTTGAGCATCCTTTCATGTGTTTGTTGGCAACCTGTATATCTTCTTTGGAGAAATGTCTGCTTAGGTCTTCTGCCCATTTTTGGATTGGGTTGTTTGTTTTTCTGATATTGAGCTGCACAAGCTGCTTGTAAATTCTGGAGATTAATCCTCTGTCAGTTGCTTCATTTGCAAATATTTTCTCCCACTCTGAGGGTTGTCTTTTCGGCTTGTTTATGGTTTCCTTTGCTGTGCAAAAGCTTTTAAGTTTCATTAGGTCTCATTTGTTTATTTTGTTTTTATCTCCATTTCTCTAGCAGGTGGGTCAAAAAGGATCTTGCTGTGATTTATGCCATAGAGGGTTCTGCCCATGTTTTCCTCTAAGAGTTTTATAGTGTATGGCCTTACATTTAGGTTTTTAATCCATTTTGAGTTTATTTTTGTGTATGGTGTTAGGGAGTGTTCTAATTTCATTCTTTTACATGTAGCTGTCCAGTTTTCCCAGCACCACTTATTGAAGAAGCTGCCTTTTCTCCATTGTATATTCTTGCCTCCTTTATCAAAAATAAGGTGACCATATGTGTGTGGGTTTATCTCTGGGCTTTCTATCCTGTTCCGTTGATCTATATTTCTGTCTTTGTGCCAGTACCAAACTGTCTTGATTACTGTAGCTTTGTAGTTTAGTCTGAAGTCCAGGAGCCTGATTCCTCCAGCTTTGTTTTTCTTTCTCAAGATTGCTTTGGCTATTCGGGGTCTTTTGTGTTTCCATACAAATTGTGAAATTTTTTGTTCTAGTTAAGTGAAAAATGCCATTGGTAGTTTGATAGGGATTGCAATGAATCTGTAGGTTGCTTTGGGTAGTACAGTCATTTTCACAATGTTGATTCATCCAATCCAAGAACATGGAATCTCTCCATCTGTATGTATCATCTTTAATTTCTTTCATCAGTGTCTTATAGCTTTCTGCATACAGGTCTTTTGTCTCCTTAGGTAGGTTTATTCCTAGGTATTTTATTATTTTTGTTACAATGGTAAATGGCAGTTTCCTTAATTTCTCTTTCAGATTTTTAATCATTAATGTATAGGAATGCAAGAGATTTCTGTGCATTAATTTTGTATCCTGCTACTCTACCAAATTCATTGATTAGCTCTAGTAGTTTGCAGGTAGCATCTTTAGGATTCTCTATGTATAGTATCATGTCATCTGCAAACAGTGACAGTTTTACCTCTTCTTTTCCAATTTGGATTCCTTTTATTTCTTTTTCTTCTCTGATTGCTGTGGCTAGAACTTCCAAACTATGTTGAATAACAGTGGTGAGAGTGGACAACCTTGTCTTGTTCCTAATCTTAGAGGAAATGGTTTCAGTTTTTCACTATTGAGAACAATGTTGGCTGTGGGTTTGTCATATCTGGCCTTTATTATGTTGAGGTAAGTTCCCTCTATGCCTACCTTCTGGAGAGTTTTTATCATAAATGGCTGTTGAATTCTGTCAAAGGCTTTTTCTGCATCTATTGAGATTATCATAGGTTTTTCTCCTTCAGTTTGTTAATATGGTGTATCACATTGATTGATTTTCGTATATTGAAGAATCCTTGCATTCCTGGGATAAACCCCACTTGATCATGGTGTATGACCCTTTTAATGTGCTGTTGGATTCTGTTTGCTAGTATTCTGTTGAGGATTTTTGCATCTATGTTCATCAGTGACACTGGCCTGTAGTTTTCTTTCTTTGTGACATCTTTGCTTTTGGTATCAGGGTGATGGTGGCCTCGTAGAATGAGTTTGGGAGTGTTCCTCCCTCTGCTATATTTTGGAAGAGTTTGAGAAGGATAGGTGTTAGCTCTTCTCTAAATGTTTGATAGAATTCACCTGTGAAGCCATCTGGTCCTGGGCTTTTGTTTGTTGGAAGATTTTTAATCACAGTTTCAATTTCACTGCTTGTGATTCATCTGTTAATATTTTCTATTTCTTCCTGGTTCAGTCTCAGAAGGTTGTGCTTTTCTAAGGATTTGTCCATTTCTTCCAGGTTGTACATTTTATTGGCATATATTTGCTTGTAGTAATCTCTCTTGATCCTTTGTATTTCTGCAGTGTCAGCTGTTACTTCTCCTTTTTCATTTCTAATTCTGTTGATTTGAGTCTTCTCCCTTTTTTTCTTGATGAGTGTGGCTAATGGTTTATCAATTTTGCTTACCTTCTCAAAGAACCAGCTTTTAGTTTTATCGATCTTTGTTATCGTTTCCTTCTTTTCTTATTCATTTATTTCTGATCTGATCTTTATGATTCTTTCCTTCTGCTAACTTTGGGGTTTTTTTGTTCTTCTTTCTCTAATTGCTTTAGGTGCAAGGTTAGGTTGTTTATTCAAGATGTTTCCTGTTTCTTAAGGTAGGTTCGTATTGCTATAAACTTCCCTCTTAGAACTGCTTTTGCTGCATCCCATAGGTTTGGGTCATCGTGTTTTCATTGTCATTTGTTTCTAGGTATTTTTTGATTTCCTCTTTGATTTCTTCAGGATCTCTTCGTTATTTAGTAGCGTATTGTTTAGCTTCCATGTATTTCTATTTTTTACAGTTTTTTTCCTGTGATTGATATCTAGTCTCATAGCATTGTGATCAGAAAAGATACTTGATACAATTTCAATTTTCTTAATTTTACCAGGGCTTGATTTGTGACCCAAGATATGATCTATCCTGGAGAATGTTCCATGAGCACTTGAGAAGTGTATTCTGTTGCTTTTGGATGGAATGTCTTATAAATATCAATGAAGTCCATCTTGTTTAATGTGTCATTTAAAGCTTGTGTTTCCTTATTTATTTTCATTTTGGATGATCTGTCCATTGGTGAAAGTGGGGTGTTAAATTCCCCTAGTATTATTGTGTCTAGTTCCCCTTTTATGACCGTTAGCATTTGCCTTATGTATTGAGGTGCTCCTACGTTGTGTGCATAAATATTTTCAATTGTTATATCTTCTTCTTGGATTGACCCCTTGACCATTATGTAGTGTCCTTCTGTCTCTTGTAACAGTCTTTATTTTAAAGTCTATTCTGTCTGATATGAGAATTGCTACTCCAGCTTTCTTCTGATTTCCACTTGAATCGAGTATCTTTTTCCATCCTCTCACTTTCAGTCTGTATGTGTCTCTAGGTCTGAGGTGGGTCTCTTGTAGACAGCACATATACGGGTCTTGTTTTTGTATCCATATAGCCCATCTATGTCTTTTGGTTGGAGCATTTAATCCATTTACATTTAAGGTAATTATCAATATATAATAATTACCTTAATATATAATAATATATCAATGTATGTTCCTATTACCATTTTCTTAATTGTTTTGGGTTTGTTATTGTATGTCTTTTCCTTCTCTTGTGTTTCCTGCCTAGAGAAGTTCCTTTAGCATTTGTTGTAAAGCTGGTTTTGTGGTGCTGATTTCTCTTAGCTTTTGTTTGTCTGTAAAGGTTTTAATTCTTCTGTCGAATCTGAATGAGATCCTTGCTAGGTAGAGTAATCTTGGTCATAGGTTTTTCCTTTTCATCACTTTAAATATGTCCTGCCACTTCCTTCTGGCTTGCAGAGTTTCTGCTGAGAGATCAGTTGTTAACCTCATGGGGATTCCCTTATATGTTATTTGTTGCTTTTCCCTTGCTGCTTTTAATAGTTTTTCTTTGTATTTAATTTTTGATATTTTGATTAATATGTGTCTTGGCATGTTTCTCCTTGGATTTATCCTGTATGGGACTCTCTGTGCTTCCTGGACTTGATTGACTATTTCCGTTCCCATATTAGGGAAGTTTTCAACTATAATCTCTTCAAATATTTTCTCAGACCCTTTCTTTTTCTCTTCTTCTGGCACCCCTGTAATTTGAATGTTGGTGTGTTTAATGTTGTCCCAGAGGTCTCTGAGACTGTCCTCAACTCTTTTCATTCTTTTTTCTTTATTCTGCTGTGTGGTAGTTATTTCCACTATTTTATCTTCTAGGTCACTTATCCATTCTTCTGCCCCATTTATTCTGCTATTGATTCCTTCTGGAGAATTTTAAATTTCATTTATTGTGTTGTTCATTATTGTTTGCTCTTTAGTTCTTCTAGGTGCTTGTTAAACGTTTCTTGTACTTTCTCCATTCTATTTCCAAGATTTTGGATCTTTACGATCATTACTCTGAATTCTTTCTCAGGTAGACTGACTATTTCCTCTTCACTTGTTTGGCCTGGTGGTTTTTTACCTTGCTCCTTCATCTACCGTGTATTTCTCTGTCTTCTCATTTTGCTTAACTTACTGTGTTTGGGGTCTCCTTTTCACAGGCTGCAGGTTCGTAGTTCCCGTTGTTTGTGGTGTCTCCCCACAGTGGGTAAGGTTGGTTCTGTGGGTTGTGTAGGCCTTCTGGTGGAGGGGACTGGGGCCTGTGTTCTGGTGGATGAGGCTGGATCTTGTCCTTATGGTGGGCAGGACCATGCCCGGTGGTGTGTTTTGGGGTGTGTGTGAACTTATTATGATTTTAGGCAGCCTCTCTGCTAATGTTCCTGTCTTGCTAGTTGTTTGGCATGGGGTGTCCAGCACTGAAGCTTGCTGGTCGTTGAGTGGAGCTGGGTCTTAGCATTGAGATGGAGATCTCTGGGTGTGCTTTTGCCGACTGAGAGCTCTATTACGTGGGGCTGGGAGGTCTCTGGTGGTCCAATGTCCTGAACTTGGCTCTCCCACCTCAGAAGCTCAGGCCTGACACCCAGCGGACAGCCACACAGCTTTTGGGAAGTCTGAGGTCTTCTGCCAGTGTTGAGTAGGTGTTCTGTAGGAGTTGTTCCACATGTAGATGTATTTTTGATGTATTTGTGGGGAGGAAGGTGATCTCCACGTATTACTCCTCCACCATCTTGAAGGTCCTCTTGGCATGCTTTTGAGGTTCATTAGTTGTAAAATGTATCAGTAGTTTGCTTCTTTTTATTATAGAATAGTATTCCATTGTATGGTTGTACCACATTGTGTTTATCTATTCACCCATTGATCAACATTTGGATTGTTCCCAGTTTTTGGCTATTATGAATAATGCTGCTATTTAACATTTATATACACAACTTTGTGTGGAATTGGTGGGTCATATGATACAGATGTGTTTAACTCTAAGAAACTTCCAAACTGTTTTTCCAAAGTGATTGTAACATTTTAAATACCCACGAAGCAATGTATGACAGTTCCAATTTCTCCACATCATTACCAACACTTGGTGTTATTAGTCTTTCCAATACAGCTCTTCTAGTGGTTGTGCAATAGTATATCATTGTAGTTTTAATTTGCATTTCCCAGATGGCTACTGATACTGAGCATCTTTTCACGTGCTTTTTAGCCACTGACATACCTTTTGGTGAAGATATTTTAATTGGGTTGTTTGTCTTTTTATTGTGTCATATGTAAGAGTTCTTTTATGTAGCCTAGATATAAGACCTTTATCATATATATAATTTGCAAGTACTTTCAGTCCTTTTTACTTGTCTTCATTTTTTATGGTGTCACTTAAAAAGCAAAAGTTTTAAATTTTGTAGTATATTTAAAAATTTGGTGTCTTATTTAAGAAATCTTTACTTAACCCAAGGTCACAAATATTTTCTCCTATGTTTTCTTCTAGAAGATGTATGATTTTAGATCTGTGATCCATTTTGAGTTAATTTTTTGTATGGTGTGAGGAAAGGATCACATTAATTTTTTACATATGACTATCCAACTGTTTCAGCACCATCTGTTGAAAAGACTATCTTTTCCCCCATTGGATTGCTTTGGTAACTTACTTTTTTTTTTTTTTTTTTGCAGTACGCGGGCCTCTCACTGTTGTGGCCTCTCCCATTGCGGAGCACAGGCTCCGGATGTGCAGGCTCAGCGGCCATGGCTCACGGGCCCAGCCGCTCCGCGGCATGTGGGATCTCCCCGGGCTGGGGCACGAACCCGTGTCCCCTGCATTGGCAGGCGGACTCTCAACCACTGCACCACCAGGGAAGCCCCCTTTGGTAACTTTCTTAAAAGTCAACAGATCATAAACATAAGGACAAAATTCTGGACTTCCTTTTTTTTTTTTTTTAATCTTAAAAACATGGAATGCGCACTTTCCCAGACTTCAAGATTTAAAGTCATATCGGCAGCTCCCCAGCACTGGGCAGCAGGAAGCTTATCCTGCCTACTGATGAAGCAACAAAAGTTTCAGGCTTCCTAACTGACCTTTACAGGGTGCCTTCAAGTAGTGAGTGTCATGTGAGGATCTAGAAAGCATGATGAACAAGACAAACACAAAACCAGAGACAGAAAGAAATTGACTATGAGAAAATGGCACTGTTTTGTAGCTAAGGCTCTAGAGCCCACAAGCCACAACTACTGAGCCCACGTGCCACAGCTACTGAAGCCTGCACGCCTAGTGCCTGTGCTCTGCAACACGAGAAGCCACGACAATGAGAAGCCCGTGCACTGCAATGAAGAGTAGCCCCCACTCGCCACAACTAGAGAAAGCCCACGCACAGCAACAAAGACCCAACACAGCCACAAATAAATAAATAAATAAATTTTTTTTTTTTTAAAGAAGCGTATTTCTCAAGTGCAGGGAGGATTCTTTATATGAAGTGTATGTGTGTACAGTCTGCAAGTTAGGAAAGTTTCTTAAACGCTATGCTTTATTTCTCCATTTGTAAATGGAGCTACTAATAGGGTTATTAAAAATTACATGGGTTAATACATATTAAGTGCTTAGAAGATGATCTGGGACATAATGATTGCTCGAATAAATAACAGCTATTATTATTAAGCATGCACTTTCATGTACATAATGGTGAGCTTTCTACTGAGAAACTTGACTTAAAACAGCAGCATAAGGGAAATAGTTATGAGACACTGGAATAGATAGTCAAAGAAACTGACAACACTGCTCTAAATCTACTTTAAAAAAAGAAAAACAAGTAAGGCTTTCTGTGGTGGTGCAGTGGTTAAGAATCCGCCTGCCAATGCAGGGGACATGGGTTCGAGCCCTGGTCAGGGAAGATCCCACATGCCGCAGAGCAACTAAGCCCGTGCACCACAACTACTGAGCCTGCCCTCTAGAGCCCGTGAGCCACAACTACTGAGCCCTTGTGCCACAACTACTGAAGCCCACGCGCCTAGAGCCCGTGCTCCGCAACAAGAGAAGCTACCCCAATGAGAAGTCCATGCACTACAATGAAGAGTAGTCCCTGCTTGCTGCAACCAGAGAAAGCCTGCGTGCAGCAACAAAGACCCAACGTAGCCAAAAATAAATAAATAATATATACATATATTACTTAAAAAAAAAAAGAAAACAAGAAAGATCCCTCTCTGTCTGAGGGAAGGATGGAATAAATGCTTCTTTAAGTGAAAAAAGTAATATGTATTCATTGTAAAATGAACAAGCAAACAAATCAAACACTACAAAGATGTAGAAACTCCCAGTACTCTTACCCAATTTGGCATTTACCATTTAAGACTTTTTCCCATTTATATATTATGCATTTTCCCACCTGTGTGGTGTTTTTTTTTTAAAACAAAAACGGGATCATACCATACAAAAAAAAAAAAACATGGAATGCTTCGTGAATCTGTGTGTCATCCTTGCACGGGGCCATGCTAATCTTCTCTGTATAGTTCCAATTTTTGTATATGTGCTGCTGAAGTGAGCACTGGACTTTCTATTCTGTTATATCTGCTAACTTTAAACTATGGCTATCCCCAGTCATGTTGGACTTTTATGTCAAGAGACCAGCAGGCAAGGAAAGGAGTCACTATCCTAGTGGCATATAACTGATCCTGCTCATGAGGAGGAGATAGGGCTGCTTTTACACCACGAGGGCTATTATGGGCTGAATTTTTGTGTCCCACCAAAATTCATATGCTGAATCCCTTAGAGTCTATTACCTAGGAAACCCAAACAATGACCACTATGTTTTTAACAATAGGACCATATCACAGAGCTTCAGAAGCAGGTTGTCTGATTTTCATGAGAGCCACCATTTCAGCCCAGAAGTTATTCCATTTCGAGAAGAACACAGCTGTGGAGGTAGAAAGAAGACAGCATTTCACACACACACACACACACACACACACACACACACACACACAAGAATGAGGCATTGCATGGAGAAAAGGCATTGTGCATTTTCCATTTTGAGGGGGCTAGGTGTGAGTATCAGGTTTCAGAATAATGCAGGAAGCCAAGCATTTGTACAAACTAATAGTACAACAAAAGGCAGCTGTGGGATTGTGGTCGGTTTAGAAGTAGTGCTTACAACTGTGGAGCCAACAAAACTACCCTAGTTGACCCAAGAAGAGCATGGTGTGGTGAATTCCAAGACGTGATGGACACTGCAAAGTTGGGATTCTAATGTGTCTAAAATTTGCTCTGTATAGTTCTAGAATGTCAATTAATTACTGAAGACTACTTCTCAAACTTTAACATGCATATAAATCACCTGAGAATTTTGTGAAAATGTAGATTACAGTTCAGTAAATCTGGAATGGGACTGGAGATTCTGCAGTTCTAACAAGATCTCAAGTGATGTTGCTGGTGTTAGATCACACTTTGAGTAGCAAGTACCTAGAATATTCTGGTAGAATTAGTCTGGCACTGGGGTTGATTCATTGATTTGCCTAATTGATATCTGTATCCTTGTTTGAGCAAGAATTTTGAGACAGCTAAAAGATTCAGATGTACATAGTAATCCCTAGAGCAACCACTAGAAAAATAAGGCAAACAGCTACAGCTAAAAAGCCAATACATAAATTAAAATGGAATTAGTTCTAAGAATTATTCAATTAACCTAAGAGACTGGACGAAAATAGGAACAGATGAACAAAAAATAGATGTGATAAAGAGAAAACAACAACAAAATAGTAAACTAAACCCAACTATTCAGTGATTACATTAAATAGAAATGGATCAAACTTACTAATTAAAATACAGAGACTGTCAGACTGGGTAAAACAGCAAGTCTCAACTGTATTGTCTAAAAGAAGCATTTAAAAAATAAAGACACATACAGGTTGAAGGTAAAAGGATGGAAAATTATATCAAGCAAACAGCTGGAGAGTTATATTAGTATCAGATAAAGTAGATTTGAAGACAAAGCATATTACCAGAATAAAGAGGGACATTTCATAAGGATAAGGTGTCAAATAATCAGGAAGACATAAAATCATGAATGTATATTCACCTAGTAACCAAGCCTCAAAATAATATGAATGAAAAACAGACATATTTAAAGGGAGAGACAGAGCCACAGTCAGAATTGGAGATTTTCATATCCTTTTCTCAGCAATTGATAGAACTAGACAAAAAAAAGTCAAAAATTAATTCGCTATGGACCATAGACCTCAACATAAAAGCTGAAAGAAACTATAAAGCTTTTATTATAAAACATAGAAAAACATCTTTGTGATGGGGGGTAAGCAAAATTTTCTTAGAGAGGATATGGAAAGTAATAACCAAAAAAATGTTTTAATGATAGAGTTCATCAAAATTTAAAACATCTGCTCAGCAGAAGACACTATTAAGAAAATGAACATGCAAGGCACAAACTGGTAGAATATTCATAGTACACATATCTGACAAAGGACTTGTATCTAAAATATATAAGAACTTCCTACAACTCAATATTTTTTAAAAAAAACAACAGAAAACTATAATAATGGACAAAATGTTTCAACAGATAATTCACAAAGAAAGATACAGGAATGACCAATGATCACATGAAAAAGTGCTCAAGGTTACTTGTTATCAGGAAAATGATGCAGATGAAAACCACAATGAGATACCACTACACATCACCAGAGTGGGTAAAATTTTAGACTAACAACACCAAACACTGGCAAGAATGTGATATGAGAACTCTTGTGGGTTGTTTTTTTTTTTTTGTGGTACGCGGGCCTCTCATGTTGTGGCCTCTCCCGTTGCAGAGCACAGGCTCCTGACATGCAGGCTCAGCGGCCATGGCTCACGGGCCCAGCCGCTCCACGGCATGTGGGATCTTCCCGGACCGGGGCACGAACCGGTGTCCCCTGCATGGGCAGGTGGACTCTCAACCACTGCGCCACCAGGGAAGCCCTCTTGTGCTTTTTTGATAAGTGTAAAATGGTACACATGCTTTGGCAAAAGACCTGTCCATTTCTTAGAAAATTAAGCGTAAATCTGTACTATGACCCAGCAATCCTATTCTCAGGTATTTAGCCAAGAAAGGTTGAAATATACATCTACAAAAAGACTTGTATGAGAATGTTAATAATGGCTTTACTCATAACAGCCAAAACTAGAAATAGCCCAGATGTCCATCAAGGAGAATGGAAAAACAAACTAGGATGCTCATATAATGGAATACTACTCAGTAATAAAAAGGGATAAACTACAAAACCATGTAACTACATGACAGATTTCGAGAACATTATTCTGAATAAAGACTTGCACATGATTCTATTTACATGATGTTTCTGAAAAGGTAATACTTAAACAAGGGTGAAAAATATTAGAGGATTGCTAATAATAATAATGAGGATTGACTGGTAAGGGCCATGAGAAAACTCTTTGTTGTGTTGTAAGTATTCTATAACTTGATAGGATTTGGTTACATGGATGTGTACATCTGTCAAAACTCACTGGATGATATACTTAAGATTTATGCATTTCACTGTGAGTAAATTTTACCAAAAAAAGTGGACTACTATCTGTCTAAATATACGGACTTTTTATAGTGACTGCTATTGGCAAGCCACAAATTTGTCTGGTGAACTTCCTAGCAGCTTCATTACAGAAGGAAGGTGTATTCTATTAGGGGCTTGTTCTTGTATTTGTTACCTTTCTTTCCTATAAGTAATAGTTAAAAGTTCCTCTTATAAGCAGGTCACCTGAGGGCCTGAGATTCCCTGTGTCACTTGCACTGATGGCAGAGTCTGATTTGCCAGGATAGATTTTGGTCATGATTTTATTATGTATTTATTGATTACTGCTTAATTACTGTTAGTTATTTGTTGAGTTATTGTAAGTGGTTGTGTTTTAGTTCAGGCTCATATCTTCAATGTAACCGAGCATATCTGTAATGACTTATTGTGTTCCTGTCTTTGCAGGGCTAATATGCAAAAGAGGAAGTAACCATGTCCTGTGTTACCCCCAAGAGCCAAGTGAGGACCCAGGGTAGAGCTGCAGGGAGACAGGCACGCTTTGGTCCAGAATGAGGAAAAACCTTCCAATCACTAATGTCCTCTGGCAATAGGAAAGACTTTTGGGGAAGTAGAGGGCTTCCTTTTACGGGACCAGTTTTTTCTTGATGTGACACCTCTTCCTTTCCCTAGCTTCTTCCTCCCAGCTTATAACCATACTCCATGTATTATAATAGTTATCTATAATAATAATAATAATAATAATAATAATAATAGTAATAGTTATCTATTATTCCCAAACCAATTACTCCAAAACTTAGTAGCTTAGAAGAACACACATGTATTGTTTCACAGTTTCTCTGGGCCAAGAATCTGAGCACAGATTAGTTGGGTCCTCTGCTTCAGAGTCTTTCACAGGACTGCAGTCAAAACGTTGGCTAGGGCTGGGATCTCATCTGATGGTTTGACTGGGGAAGGGTTAAACTCCAAGCTCACTTACACTGTTGTTGCCAGGAATCAATGCCTTGAGGGTAATTGGTCTGAGGACCTCAGTTCTTCACTGAGACCTCCCTCAGTTCCTTGCCAAATGGACTTCTCCAATTTGGTAGTTTTCATCATCAAAACCAGCAAAAGAGTACATTCTTTAGGTTAAAGGCAGTTACTAAAGGGGAAAGGATTACATAAGGCCATGAAATCCAGTAGGAAAGAATTACTGGGGGTCATCTTAAAGGCTGCTACAACGTTCCAGATTCTACCAACTCAGAGTGTCTTCCCTGGACTTTGTTCTATACCTCCTGTTCCATGATGCTTTTCAAACAAATGACTTACTGAGGCTGTGAAAGAAATACTCAAGCCCAAGACCTGTGCCAACCTCTGTCCCGACAATGGTACTGCTACTTTTCCCATCCTTTGCCTCTCTCTTCATGTGTAAATTCTTCCTCATTGTCCCTGGCCAGAAACTGCCTCC
This sequence comes from Lipotes vexillifer, assembly GCF_000442215.2. NCBI lineage: Eukaryota > Metazoa > Chordata > Mammalia > Artiodactyla > Lipotidae > Lipotes > Lipotes vexillifer. The sequence goes on along the minus strand of NW_006783413.1, from coordinate 1,091,681 downwards.
TCCTTGAAGTCTCCCCATGGCTCTGGGTGGAAGTTCCCCCAAGTGTCCAAATTATGACCTTGAGCACTTGGTTTAGAAGCATTGTGTCCACAGCTGCTGGTTCCACAATGCTATGAACATAGAGTGTTCCTAAATAATTTTTATCTCCCCAACTGCTCTTTTCAAGAAGTTTAAGCATTTTGAAGTTTGTAGAAATTCAAGCAGCAAATGGAAATGCTTCCCCTGATATCCTTCAGTGGCCTAAGAGTGGAAAGTTACAGCAGGAACAAAGGAAGGAGAAAAAGGAGTTTTCCTAGAGTGCTTTCAGCATAATTGGATCTTGGGGACATTGCCCCAGAAGTATAAAAATCTTCCTGACTTTGTATGATTCCATTTCCAAACTTTTAATCACTTCAGGGAACACAATAGTCCCAACTGCAGTACTGATTTCAAATTGCCTTCTACATGGACTGGTTGTTCCTTTAGAGATTTTGCCTAAAACACAGAACTAAGAGTGGGAGGAACTGGCTTTCACCCCTTCTTCAAATCAGAGGTGGACAACTCAGCCTGGGCCTGTCAAACTAGTGTTGATATTTCTAGCCCATGTACTGTTCCCAGGCCATAGGGACCCTTTCTCAGTAGGTTCCTGAAAAAGGTAAGTGAGAGTTCTTATAAGAGTAATCCTCAACCTTTTATTGGTCCAGGGACATTTCCAGCTTCTGACTTGATTTTTCAAAGGGGTTGGCACTTGAGAAGGGAGAAAATGAAACAATTTCAAAGATTGAGGGCCATGCAAAACCCCTTGGTCAGAAAAACCTAGATGGCAAGAAGCCTGTGAAACTTTGTCTTACTTCATGGATTCCTCTAACTTCAAAGACACCCCCAGGATGAGATGATCCCACAGTTTCAGAGCCTCTTCTTATACAACTCCAGGGAGCATCATTCACACTGTAGCCATGGAAATGGCTGGAGATGTACTGTTGTTATGTTACAGAGGTGCCATTTATACTGACTACAATGAAAACAGAGTCTCCAGGAGCTGCCTATCCCTGTGGTCTGGCCTCTGGGGGGCCTCATGGGCTGAGCAGCCCAGACTTTCTGAGCCCTCCTTGACCACTTCAACAAGAGCAGCTCTGCTTTATCCCTGGTGGGGTGGGAGGAGTCTGAATTTAAGAAAACAAGAATTCTCTTTCTTAAAGAGTTTGAATATCATTGATCTCTTCCAACCCCAACATAGAATAGGGTAACCTGAGGGTCTAAGAGAGGGAAGCAGTACTGAAGCCTACACAGCAGGTTAGAATGCGGCCCAAATCTCTGTGGTTACAGACCTGATGTATTTGCACAAATTCAATGCAATTCTTGAAGGAAGCTGACCACCATCATATGAACAAGAAAAACTTAGAAAACTGCCTGCTGGGCTCAATACGAAAAAGAATTTTCTAATACTCTAGAGATCTGCAAATATGGAGTAGGTTATTTGGGAATGTAGTGGGCTCTTCATCATTAGAGGAAATCAAACTGAAACTGAAAAGCCATGCATCACTGTGGAGTAGAAAAAGATCTACAATGGGAGACACAGTTGGACTAGATTATTTGGGGAAGCATAATCATGATATAAGTCTGTGTAACATACCTAGAAGCTTAGCCAAAAGGTTTAAGGACTATTAATGTCCACTGATTCCTGTGTGGACATTCACCAAGAGGGAATGATAACAAAAATACATATACATAACATAAAATAGATGTTGTTTAAGGGTACAAACTTGCGACAAGTAGTAAATAACCCAGTGATCTAATGCACAGTTCAGTGAATATAGACAGCAATATTGTACCATAATTATGTAATATAATAAATATCACAACAGCAATCATATTACAATATGTAAATGTATCAAAGTAACACATTGTACACCTTAAATTTACATGTTTTACGGCAAATATATTCAAGAATGAAAAAAAAGAAAAAAGCACTGCTTTTAGCTATCTAAGAGAACTAGATTTCCAGAAGCTGTGACCCACTGTGGATTTTTGGAGACAGTCCTCTGTCTATCTTCATAAAACATCAGATTCAAACTATTAGGAACATATCAGCATTTCCAGATCACAAAATTACCTTGGAGACCTCCCCAAGGTATCTCTCCATGTCCAGTGTCCTTTTGTCCTTAAAAGCCCAGCTAGATTCTAAATCACTTAAGAAGCATTTCATGACCCCTGTTCTATCAACACACTGCATGTCCTTTTGGATGTCTGGCCTCTCCTGAATCCTTCTGCTTCCCCTCCCTGACAGGTTGTGTGCCCATTTAAGTCTGGGCCATGGGTCACCCCTGTTCCTCATAGGAATTCTCACACCCATATACTGGGTGATCAACAAGTGTTTTGATGGATGGATGGATGGATATTCAGACACAGACAAATAGATTGATGGATGGATGGATGGATGGAGGGATGGAGGGATGGAGGGATGGAGGGATGGAAGGATGGAGGGATGGACAAACGGACAAGGCAGGTGGCTGGACAGACAGATGAATGGAAAGCCCTGGAGCTAGCATTGCTCATGAGAAAAGGGATCTTGGGAACAACAGGAGTATGTTTTCTGTGAAAATGATCTGGAGAAGCAGAGTTAGTATTCACAACTAATAATTTCCCTAGTACCTAGCACAAAGTTGGAGAACACAGAGCAAACTTAAAGTCACTTTTCTGGCCAAGTTTAATGAGATGAACTGCCATATAGGACAAAGAACCACTAAAATGAGTATGTTATGTATCTTGTCTCTGATCGAATGCATTAAATAATCAGAATCTTCACTTTAAACATTGTAAATTTGATATTCTATGACCCCAAAGTAATTTCTAATTTTATTTCTCCTTTTTCTTGGAAACAAATAGAGACTGTGGACTTTCACAACGGTTTTTCAATCACTCAGCCAGACTGGAACTCCAGACCAGATGCCCTGGACCCACATGAGACAAAGAATGTTGAGTTTGGATCACTGAGTATTTTATTTAGTTGAAAGACGAGACAGACCATGGAAAGTGCCAACCAGACAGCCTCTGTGACAGAGTTCATTCTCCTGGGCCTCTCAGCCCACCCAAGGCTGGAGAAAACGTTCTTTGTGCTCATCCTGTCCATGTACCTGGTGACCTTGCTGGGCAACGGGGTCCTCATCCTGGTGACCATCCTGGACTCCCGCCTACACAAGCCCACGTACTTCTTCCCGAGGAACCTCTCCTTCCTGGACATCTGCTACACAACCTCCTCAGTCCCCTTCATCCTTGACAGCTTCCTGACCCCCAGGAAAACCATCCCCTTCTCAGCATGTGCTGTGCAGATGTCCCTCTCCTTTGCCACGGGCGCCACGGAGTGTGTGCTTCTGGGCATGATGGCGTTTGATTGCCATATGGCCATCTGCAACCCCCTGAGGTCATGAGCAAGGCTGCCTATGTGCCCATGGCTGCCAGCTCCTGGGCAGCTGGAAGCACCACTGTCATGATGCAGACATCCCTAGCAATGCAACTACCCTTCTGTGGGGACAATGTCATCAACAACTTCACCTGTGAGATCCTGGCTGTCCTGAAGTTGGCCTGTGCTGACATGTCCATAAATATAATCAGTATGGTGGTGGCCAATGTGATCTTCCTGGGCATCCCAGTTCTGTTCATCTTTTTCTCCTACGTGTTTATCATCGCTACCATTTTGAAGATCCCTTCAGCTGAGAGGAGGAAAAAGACCTTCTGCACCTGCTCTGCCCACCAAACAGCTGTAGTCATCTTCTATAGGACCATCCTCTTCATGTATGGGAAGCCTAAATCCAAGGAGCCCCTGGGGGACAGACAAACAGGACCTTGCAGACAAGCTCACCTCCCTCTTCTATGGAGTGGTGACCCCCTTGCTCAACCCCATCATCTACAGCCTGAGGAATAAGGAGGCGAAGGCCGCTGTGAGGAACCTGGTAACTCGGAAACGCTTCATCCAGTGATGCTGGAGGGGTCCTGATGGTTCCTGTTCCCTGGTTTCTCTTACCTGAGGGTCTCGGAGGATAAGATGAAGGGCTAACTTCATGCTAGTTTACGTAGGTAAATCTAATTACACGGAATCTCATTACACCCAAGAGCTCTGTGTGAACAGAAAGCATTTAATATGAATTTTCCCCTCATTCTATAGGCGATTCTACAAAAGTATATTTCTGTTGATCAAGCCTTACAGTTCTCTGTATCTGTGATGCATACTAAACAAATTGATAACAAGGAAAAGTAACCCTTCAAGATTTATTGTTTAACTCATGAAAAGCTCTAGTCTGTAGGGCCATAATTCAACTACTCCTTGGCTTGCCCTTTGAACATATTTGAAAGGGTTCTTATTTTTATGTCACCTATGTCAACTCTTCCTACTCCATTATTAAATAACAGTAATATTTTTATCCTTATCCTCATTGCCTCTTTCTCCTTATTGTCATTTAAATTATTAAAACTGTTTCTTGAATCATTCTCTTCCTGTGTCTTCAAAATTAACCTCTTTCTCTTGTCCTTAACCAAGTCCCCCACCAGAAAATCATTTATATCTTTGGATCAGAGAGGAGAGTAAGGTGTGGCGAAACTGATGCAGAGGTCAAAGGTTCAGGCCTTTTTTCTTTTCCCTTGTTTGAAAATGTTATTCATCCCTGGGTTCTTTCCC
>NW_006783413.1:1074501-1086998 GCF_000442215.2 Lipotes vexillifer | reverse complement strand
GGTTTTTTCCCTAGATATCCTTGGCCTCCAAGGGTCATCAGAGTAATGTCGAAACTGAGAGGTATTGAGGAGAATCAAATGAATTCTATTAACCACCTGACCTGGCTTGACCGAGTGTGCAGCCAAGGGGTGACCATCGCTTGCTTTTCTACCTAAGAAACCCCAAAGCCACACGGTAGTCAGAGGGAGAGGAGGTGATGCTCAGAGGGAGGAGGAGACATCTAAGAATCACCTACATGACTGGTGAGGAATTCCAAGGCAGCTCCCTAGAGTAATTAATCTAGAAGTCTAGTTAAAGAATGAGCAGAATAGAAAACCTCTGACAGTTGATATCAATTTTTAATCCAATAGAGAGGAAACTAACAATCGAAACAATCAGCCTTCGCTGAAAAAGAGTTATTGCAGGAAGATGGTGAAAGCATTAAAGAAAATTCTCAGTGGTTTTCTCAGCAGAATTCAAGAGGGTAGTGAATCAATAAAACAAGAGAAGTCTATAAAAAAAGAAGCTAGGAGAAAAGATAACTGGGAAATAAGAACTTTTTCTTAGGGGAGAGATTCCACTTACTGGATCAAATAAAATTCAGTAGAAAGTATTTAAAAGTAGATGGCACAATTTTTTAAAATGAACTTTAAAATTAAAAATAACTTAAATTCCTCTCCTAGACTTCAGAGAGAAAAACAAAGAGATTTAAGTTATTTGAGAAAAGATGAGAGGCATGGGAGATAGACCAGGGGGATCCATCATGAAAACATGAAGAGAAAACAGAGCAGACAAAAGACAAATAATAAGTAAAGAGAAAAAAACACATTTCACTGAATAGAAGTTTTAGATATTTTGTTCATAAAATGTTCATCAGTCACCAGATAAGAATTGTAGCAAAAGACACACCTACCTAGGATAACTATTCAAGAATAACTTTTGATGCCTATATATACCAAAATAGTTCTATAGACTTTTACACAGAAGAAAAGCATATTTCCTAAGAAGGAATGAGAATCTGACTGCCATTGGCCAGCTGTTCTGCAGCCCTAAATGTAGACATCAGTGGAACAAGGTTTACTAAGTTCTGAGGGAAATGGGCTGTGAGTCCCGAGTTCTACATACCCCTCATCATTGCACAGATAAGGAGGGTTAAAAAGACACTTGCTGTCATGTGTAAACACAGAAAGCACATACCCCTGCAATTCCTTCCTGAAAAAAATTTATTTAGAACATTCTCCCAACAAACAGTTAAAAATAAATAAATGAAAGGATGTGATGGATATGCCATAGAAGAGACAGTGGAGAATGATGAAATGCATAAGACCAATGAAGTCTAGTCAATTCTTATACCAAATTTGCAAAGACAAATATATGAAGGAATTATTAGCAATCATGTCGAGGTAAACAGTGACAAGAAAGCAATGATGGAGCTCCAGTTACAATTCTAGATGACTTCATCAAGCTGGGAAATGGAGAAAGAGAAGCAAAGGCCACTGAAGGCTTCATCTTACAAAGGATATGGTGGGAAGGGGTTCTTATAAATACAATCCATTGCATTGATACTGAAATGCAACAAAAGTCTTAACATGCTTGTTGAAAATTTACGAGTCAATACCAGTAGACAAGTATTAGAATTCTTTCTTTGAAAGAATCAGAGGATTATGAAAGAACAAAGAAAGTTCATCAAATGAAAAAACTCATTTATTGAACCTGAGTAGATTTAAATCATTGTAAACAAATAATGCACATTACCCAGTGGGTTTTTTTTTTAGGAATTTCAAAGTTTCTAACATTAGGAACATTAGGAGATCAATTACTGCAACCATTTTGTTAACAGATTAAATAAGAAAAAGTAATCCCATCCACAAATGTTGAGAAGTCATTTGGTAAAATCTAGCATCTATTTCTGACTTTTTAAAGTAGTGGACTTGAACAGAAGAAACCATCCTTGACATGAAGAACAACAGCAAACAGCATACTTGATGGCAGAATACCAGTGACATGCCTACAATGCATGTCTGGATTAGGACCTCTGCTCTCGATGTCTGCATCATTCTAGCTAATTAAACCAGATCAGAAAAATAAATAAGGAACAAAATCTAGAAAAGAAGAAAATTATTCATAAGTAAACAGATGTTGTTTACTGAGGAAAAAAGTTTAATCAAGTGCAAAACTACTACAACTAGTAAGAAAGTACAGTAGGGGGGGTTGTATATAATTCACACCAGTCACAACTTTAAAATACCTAGGGAAAATACATAAAGAAGTTTGAGTACATCATATATTTACAATGGTCATACATTAACAGAAGGTATTTTAAAAAGATGTTTTGGGCTTCCCTGGTGGCGCAGAGGTTGAGTCCACCTGCTGATACAGGGGATACAGGTTCGTGCCCCGGTCCGGGAGGATCCCACATGCTGCGGAGCGGCTGGGCCCGTGAAGCCATGGCTGCTGGGCCTGCGCATCCGGAGCCTGTGCTCCGCGGCGGGAGAGGCCACAACAGTGAGAGGCCCGCAAAAAAAAAAAAAAAAAAAAAAGATGTTTTCATTTTGGAGGGAGGAAAAGCCCTGAATGTAAACTTCAGGGCAGTCTAGAGTATCCTCCAAGTGCCCTCATTCAAAGGCTTTTTCCCCCTTTCTAACAGGTTGGGATGACCCATGCTCCATCCATTTTCCCATCCCTAGAGCAGGTCCATCCTATTTGTTGGGAAAAGGTCCAAGCCCCGGGCTTGGAGGCAAACACAAAGGCTCACTCATCAAAGGTTCTCAGAAGCAAAGAAAACCAGTCTTTACTCCAGCCCTTGTTTTGAAGATAACCAAAGAGTTTAAACCAGACCACTGACAAATGGAGTCTTTCAGAGCTCTGTGTACGTGCAAATTAATTTCTACCTGATTACTACTGGTGACCATTTCTCTCAATTTAGGATGATCCTTAAAATCTTCAAGAGAGTATAGTATCTAATGAAGGTTATCACAAAATATGACCTAATCAAACATCACAGATGATCACAGACAACGTGTCTAGAACGTAATCACCCAAACTGCGTTTAAGGAATCAGAGCATTTAAGGAATCAGAGCATTTCAGATGCAAGACAGGGAACGTGTCCCCTATGGACAAGACCAGGTGGGAAAGGACCAGGTCCTGGTGAAAGGACCAGGTGGGAAAGGAGGAGCTAACTGCCTCTTCCTCCTCAGCTCCAGCCAACTGCTGCCAGGCAGGAATACAGAAAGGGGGTGGGGAGGGAATGCAAAGAGCTGCTCCCTTTGTTGCAGGCTCCACATTTATCTCTGGTGTTTGAAGAGTTGAGTGCTTCCCATAATTCTTCAACAGTATAAGTATTATGAGGACCAAACAAAATTTGTTCCTCAGCCATTTTTGGCTATGGGTTGCAATTTACGACCTCTGCTAGAAGCACATGTAAGTCACAGTATTGTTGGAGTTCCTACGGATGCCGTCACAGAGGTCACTTACATCTTCACTGTGCATCTATTGTTTGGGGAGGAAACTGCCCTCTCACTCTTATCATGTGATTCTAGTGGGGCTGCCAATTGTACTACACCAATGCTTGGCCACAGCAATCAGTCTAAGGGAAAGCATGTGACCTAGGTCAAACTAATCAGAACCATTCCCCAGCATATTTCAAATGGAGCAAGAAGAAAGGGGTCCTGTATTAGCTTTCTATGCTGCAGAGCAGATCACCACTTAGTAGCTTCGGACAATACACATTTATAATCCTGCCATTTCTGTGAGTTAGGAATTCAAGCAAGTCCTCTGCAAGGCTGCAGTCTAAGGTGTTGGCCAGGGCTCAGTTCTCATCTGGAGACTCAAATAGAAAAATGTGGATTAGGCTGCTGACAGCTCTCTTCCCTAGCACGTGAGAAAGTCTGCTAAAAATGAAGCCAGGAAAAGACAAGTTGAGATAAGAACCATATGAAGGGACAGAGAGTCCTAATGACATGGTGAGTCCCTAATTCCAGCTGTGCCTGAGACTGAATCCACCCTTGAACTTCTCACTTGTATGAGCATTAAAGTTTGTATTGGGATTATGCTGGTTGGAGTAAGTTTTCTATCTAGAAACTTACAAAGTCCTGACAATTACAAAGCCCAAAGTAAAAGCATCTTTACATAGTCACCCTCTTTTGCTGACCACTGCATACTCCAACTGCAATCCTATATTTATCTTACATGGTAGATAATTCCCAGTTGAGATACAAAAAACTGCAAACTAGTCTTGGTCAAATTCCAGGCTCTTTTTCAAATAAAACAGAAGGAATAAACTCTTTTCAGGCCTGCACTCCCCCTGAACATTGATGCCAAAATGCTAAAATACAAAAAATCAATAAAGCAAATATAGTAATATACTTAGAAGATAATACACTGTGAGAAAGTGGCATTCATCCCAAAAAAGCATGGATAGGGTGAACATTAAAATTTTACCACATTAATAAATTAAAGAAGAAAAACCAAACGATCATCTCAATAGATGTAGAAAGTGTTTGATAAAACTCCATGTCCTGGGACTTCCCTGGTGGCTCAGTGGTTAAGAATCCGCCTGTCAATGCAGGGGACACGGGTTCGAGGCCTGGTCCGGGAAGATCCCACATGCCTCAGAGCAACTAAGCCCGTGCACCACAACTACTGAGCCCATGCACCACAACTACTGAAGCCCTCGTGCCTACAGCCTGTGCACTACAACGAAGAGTAGCCCCTGCTCGCCACTCGCCTCAACTAGAGAAAGCCCACGCGCAGCAACCAAGACCTAACACAGCCAAAAATTAATTAATTAATTAATTTTTAAAAATTCAATGTCTTGACAATAACCACTCTACTCCAGCCAGACACCTCAGGAAAAAAAACAACAACACCCTCACCCCACCAGCAAAGGCTGAGCAGACAGCCTAGACTTCCATTCTTACCAGGCTATGACAAGGCAACCCAACCACTACCCTGTCAATGTGGTATCAGAGGAGGCTGGATAGGGAGGTGGGATGTTTATATCTGCCAGGCAGTAACAAGTCCCCACCCCAACCCACAGTGTCAGTGGAGACCACATGGGAAGCTCCTTTTCCTTCCCACTTGGGTGGTATCAGAGGGGGCCTAAAGAAGGGTCAGGACTTGTGCCTGTGCTAATGAGGCCACCCCTTCCCACAGTGTCAGTGGAGGTCATGGGAGTAGTACTAGGCACTCCTGCCTCTGCCAGGCAGAAGGGAATCAGCAGAGCCCTAGTAGGGAGCTGAAATTCCCACTCCCCACCCAGCAGTAAGGAGGATCCCCTCCTCCCAGGAATACAAGGCTGGTTCAATATTCAAAGATCAGTCAATGCATCTACCATATTTACAGGCTAAATAGGAATAAAATCACATGATTATATCAAGTGAAGCAGAAGAAGCTTTTGAAAAAACAACACTCATTCATGATAAAAACTTTCAGCACTGAACTGGAAGCCCCAGCCAGTGAGGCAGGACAAGAAAAAAAGACTACAAGTCTAACGTTTTTGAAGGAAGAAAAAGAAACTGTCATCATTCACAGATATTATTATTACCTACTATATAGGAAATCTAAAATAATTTAGAGATATAAGTATTTAAAAGAGAGTTTAGCAAGGTTCCTAGACAAAATCAATGTTAAAAAAAAAACCCCAATTGCATTTCTATATTCCAGCAGCAGATTATGAAATATTTTTAAAGATATCGAGAAATATAAATATAGATATTTATATATTAAGATATAAATACCACCATAGAGGGGTAAATCTAGTAAAACAGCTCCAAGACTTTTATGCATACAATTATAAATTATAAAATGTTTTGAATGATATTAAAGAGAGAAATACTTCTCATTCATGGGTAGGAAAATTCAGTATTATAGAGATGTTAATTCTCCCAAAATTGATCTCTATACATTCAGTGTAATCCCAAATTTTTAATCCCCAGAATTTAAGAAGCCGGTTCAATAATTTATATGAAAGAACAAAAGAACAAGAACAGGCATGAGGTATTAAAATTACTGGAGGGGGGGAATAAAGGGGTTTACCCTACAAGAAATCAAAACATACAATAAAGCAATATTTATTAGGGCAGGGCAGCATTGACACAGGAATAGACGAACCAATGGAAAAGAATAGAGATCCCAGAAGCAGATCCATTTATGTTGGGAGATTTGATATACGACAGACATGGTACTGCAGACTGGTGGAGAAAGGATGGGCTATAAACACAACTAGGACAATTGGGAAGACATATGTGTACCAGGAGAAAAGTATAAAATATTTATAGCAGCATTCAGTTGGGAAGCAACCCAATTATCCATCAAAATAGAATGTATAAATAAGCTGTGCTACGGTCATAGAATGGAATGTAGCAAATACAAACTAATGAATTTAGCTACACTTATAAATATGAATGAATCTCACAAACATAATATTGAATGAAGAAACAAGTCAAAAAGAACACCTACAAGTGATTTGATTTTTAGAGTTCAGAAAGAGGAAAACCTAAACTACATTGTTTAAAGATGCATCCATGGGTGATAAAATTCAAGAAAAGCAAAGAAATGATTATAACAAAAGTAAGGAGTGTGATTATCTCTGGGAGGAGAGAGAGAGAGGGCTGGGAGTGGGAAGGAATACACAGGAAGATTTCAAGGTGCTGGCAATGTGGCAATGTTCTACTCCTTAAATTAGGTGGCAATTGCTTTTTTATTCTTTAAATTTAAAATATGTGTTTTATATACTTTCATATGCATTTACATATATGTGCTATATTTCACATTTTTAATTATTTTAAATACCAAAAGTTTTAAATACTGCAATGAGATGTCACTTCTCAACTATCAGTTTGGCAAAGACCAAAAAGTCTCAAGACCAACATATTATGTTGACAGAGTATGAGTAAACAGACATTCTCATATACTGATAAGACCCTGTAAAATTGGCAATATCCATAAAAGTTACAAATGTACATAAAACATATATTTTTACCACATGTGCTAAATTATAAATAGGCAAGGATGTTTGTTGTAGCACTGATTGTAATAGCATAAGATTGGAAAGGACTGAAAAATCTAAATGTCCTTCAATATCAGACTGGTTAATTAAATGATTATCTATATTTACAATGGAATATATGCAGACATTTTAAAGAATGAAGCAGTGCTACATATGTTTTCTCTAAGGTATGTGCTAAGTGAGGAAAAGCAAGACGGCATGTATTTGTGCTAACTTTATTTTGCAGACAAATTTAGCACAAATACACAATGTCTTACTATCTTGCCTTTCTTACTTAACAATATGCATAGAACACCACTGAAGAAAAAGGATACAAGAAATTGCTAACGTTGTTTGCCTCGAGGGAGAAGAACTGGGTGACTGGAGACAGAGGCTTAATTTTATTATCCCTCCTATACCTTATAAATTTTGTTCCAAGTACAAGTAATACCTACCAAATAACAGTGATGATAATCAGGCTGATGCTGATGCTGATGGTGATATCAATAATCATAAAGAGAATTAGATGTACTGAGATTGAAATCCCAGCTCTGCTGTTCACAAGATGTGGTCTTTGGTAAATCGCTTAACTTTTTAAAGTCTGTTCCCTCAAATAAAAAACTAGGGCGATAATAAATACAACCTCCCAGGGAAGACTGGAAGTAGATACTTAACATACATGCATTGCTGGATTTTACTGAACTTACATAATGTGTGTAAAATGTTTGTCACAGTGACGGGCACATGGGGGAGCTCAATGAATGTAGTTAATTCTGCGGTAGCTGCTACTGTTAGATATCTGTCTGCCTCCCCATCCTGGGTGTCTAGGCCTTCACCTTGGGGACAAGGTGCTTGGCCCCTAAAGTGAGCACTGGCTTCTCTCAGACCCTGGGGAAGGCTCAGGAGGAAGCCGGCACCTGCTGTGCCCACCTCTCCATCTCCAGCTGGCCATGTCCCGGTCACTGCCTCTAACTGCAACGGACAGTGGGGATGTGGAGCCCCTGAGTATACTGGAGCCCCCAAGTATGCTGAGCCCCAGCACCCTGTGCACACTCAACATTCCAAAGTTTAAATTGCTTCTGGAACTAGCAGGGTCCCTGTAGGAGTCCACGGCTGCAGCTTCAGGACTCCCTTCACTGCTGGGGAAAATGGACCCTTGGGATTCCTCAGCCTCAGACAAGGATGACAGGTCCTGTACAGGAAGAGTCTGTAACTGAAATACCCAGGGCTCAGCCAACACAGCTGGGAGGAAGGACGTGAGAGAAATACCCACCAGAGCCTAAAGTTCCCACAAGGATTCAGGGGGAAAAAGAAGAAAGAGGGTCTCAGAGGTAAAGGAAGTCAGGCAGGGGAGTGTCTGGGTCTTTCCCTGGCATCTAGGGTCTGGTCCTGGGGTGCAGTGAGGAGTTGAGAATTGTGTCTGGGATCAGGAGACTCAGAGAGGCGGCCACAAGCAGGACACAGGTGGGGAGAGCTGGGCTGTGACAGGGACAGAGGTGGTTGGCCATCCCTTCTGCAGAGCATTTCCCAAAGATGTACTTTCCCCTCCCCTGCCTCTGCTCTGAGAAACCTTCCCGCAGCTGATGCTGGAGCAGGGAGGAGCCGCTGAGAGGCAGTGCCAGGCAGTCCATATCGCTCTCCAGGACTCACCACTTTCCAAGCCCCTGCCCTTCCCTTGCTGCTCCCTCCTCACAGGAACCCAGGGAGAGAGGCCGATGGGATTCCCGAAATCTCCCTCCTGCAGAGATTTCTCAGAAGAATGGTCTTCCTCAGGGTCAGAGGGTCAGCAGACCCAAGTCTGGTCCATCTGGTTTCCAGTCTATGGCTAGTTCTTTCTGTTTTTCTCACTTTCCTTTCATAATTACTAAGATTTTTTTCCCCCTGAATACCAAGTAACTTGTGCCCATTGTATTAATAGAAAATGGGGTAATACTGAAGAGGTACAAAGAGGAATCCCTCCCCTACTGATTTTGCTATAATTTCCTTCCAGTAACTTTAATCCACACATATCGTTTACGTAATTGAGATCATAACAGTGTGTAAAATTTTGTATTCTCCCTTTTCATTTACCATTATAGTGGAATAATATTCTGGTGTAAAAATCACAAATATAACTTTAATTATAGATTAAATATATGTATATATAATTTATGTTCCATTATATGAAGTGGCATAATTTACTTAGGCATTTCTTGGTGGACAGTTATTTTGTTTCCTATTTTCACTTGCAAATATTGCTCCGTAAAAGCCTTTACTGTGAGACATTGGCCCTCTACTCTCATTGATTCTGTAGAATTATTTCCCAGAGGTGGAATTGCTAAGGTGATGGGTATGCAGGTTTTTCAGGTTTTTACTTTTTCTAGGCAAACAGCTCCTCAGAAAGGCTGTATGAACATGTAAGGGGCTTTTTGACTACACTGAGCTGCCTCCACTCCCCAGCTACCTGCTGGCTCCAGAGACAGGTATAGATGGGACCACTAGCCAGGCCAGGTCCCCGGGACAAGCCAAGGAGCCACACCTGCACGTACAGCCCCACAAAGGTGAAAGCTTCCGTTCCTCTCCCCGCTCTCCCGGCTGGCCTCCTCTCCCTCCTCTCACTGGGCTGTATGAGTCAGAGCTCTTTCTTTTCTTCCATCCTGAGTCCCCTCCAAAGCCTGACACAGCCCTACTTTATCTCCCCTACACACACACACACACACACACACATACACACACACACACGCACGCACGCGCACACACATCACACCCAAAGGAGTGGGCAGCCACCTTTACCAAAGACTGCTCCCAGCACGGGATAGTCCACAACAGAGTTGGGATGCCCAGGGAAGCACCTGATTCAGCCTTCTTAGGATGCACATGGGGAAACTGAGACCTCAGGAGGAGAAGGGAGTTGCTCAAGCCACAGAGAATACACATGTCATGGGCAGGGGCGGGTCCCACAGCTCCGATCTCGGTGTGCAAAGGTCTTCCTAGCTGTTCAGTTCATCCCAATTGAACCAACTTTTATTCAGCATCTCCCACGTGACAGGCACTAAGATTTCCATGGATGCAGCTCTCACGTAGGTCAAATCCTGTGTATCACTCACGCCCACACCGCACTGTTCATGGGCAGGACTTTCTGTGTGCACAGGTTTGTCTGCTGGGAGTGGACACGACAGCTTCTCTAACAGAAGACACTTTCCTTGGCTTCTGCCAGCACAGCATGTCCTTGTCACTATCAAATTTTGTTTGTGACACTGACGGTAATGTTTACTTTTCATTTCCTGGAAGAGCTGGGAGAGACACTGGGAGGAATGTGAGATAAGTTGGGGCAGAAGTTCATGGCGGGGGCACACAGAGTGGACCTGCCTCAAGCAAACAGAAACATCCTCATGTGCTGAGGGACTTGGGGGAGGGTAATAGGCTTGCACAGGAAATACAATGAAACCCGTGATTGCACAATGGGGGAGCGTCTCCTGGATTAGGTCAATGGCTCTCTGCTGGGTGCAACTCGGCACACCCCTCTCCTCCCAGAAACATTTAGCAATGTCTGGAGACATTTTTAGCTGTTACAACTCAAGGAGTAGGTGCTACTAGCAACTGGTGGGTGGAGGCCAGGGATGCTACTGCTAAACATCCTACAATGCACAGGACAGCCCCTCACAACAAAGAATTATCCAGCCCCGAATGTCAATAGTGCTGAGGTTGAGAAACACTGGATTCAATTCAGGGCAGGAGCTTAACCGCCTGACAACACATCTGACATAAACTCTTCCACCATGAGTGAAGCAAAGGCATGCTGAACAAAGAGATGGATCAGAGAATATATAGAGCTGGTATTGGAGAGACAGGAGCTTTCAAAAATCTGTGCACCAAGACATCAAGGCAACTATTTGGTGGAAAGAACTCAGAATTGGAGCCTGCAATCCAACCCCAGAGAGAAAATCATTCAACCCCAATCTGTCATTCAACCCCAGAGAGAAAATCTTCCACTCCTCTGAGCTTTGGTTACTTCATCTATAAACCCTGAATGACAGTATCTTCTTCTTGGGGTGTTTCAAAGAGTGTGGCACAGTGTAGATGCTCCTTAATATTTACCACTCATCTTCCACCACGCCCCCACTCCTACACACACACACCCACTGCAATTAAGAAGGAGCTAGAGGGCTTCCCTGGTGGTGCAGTGGTTGTGAATCTGCCTGCTAATGCAGGGGACATGGGTTCGAGCCCTGGTCTGGGAGGATCCCACATGCCGCGGAGCAACTAGGCCCGTGAGCCACAACTACTGAGCCTGCGCGTCTGGAGCCTGTGCTCCGCAACAAGAGAGGCCGCGACAGTGAGAGGCCCGCGCACCCCGATGAAGAGTGGCCCCTGCTTGCCACAACTAGAGAAAGCCCTTGCACAGAAACGAAGATGCAACACAGCAAAAATTAATTAATTAATTAATAAACTCCTACCCCCAACATCTTCTTTTAAAAAAAAAAAAGGAGCTAGAGAAATATTATCAGTGAGGATTCTGAATTTAGAGTCTGAGCTATT
The DNA here is from genome assembly GCF_000442215.2 of Lipotes vexillifer. Taxonomy (NCBI): domain Eukaryota; kingdom Metazoa; phylum Chordata; class Mammalia; order Artiodactyla; family Lipotidae; genus Lipotes; species Lipotes vexillifer. The sequence continues at coordinate 1,075,511 of NW_006783413.1, read as the reverse complement.
GCAACTAAGAGACTAGAAATCCTCTACACAAAGGCATACAGGTCTCCCTATAAGCTAGTTGCTTGTACAGAACCCAAGGATGGGGTCAGAAAGCCAGAATATTACACAAGAATAAAATACAGCATAAAAGGACAAAGGAAAAACATTTCTTAGTTACCTCTGGCTAAGAAGTTCACCAATATTCCAGGGAGATGAGGTTAGAAATTAATGCTGTACAGCCTACTATCTGGTACGTGTAGTTCGTATGGTTATTGATCACTGAGTTAACTGGTTAGTAAGCTGCACAGTTGTCAGCCTGGTGTGTGTTCAATCACTCCAATCAATCCTTGTGTTGACTTCATAAAGTTCCTCCCCATATAGGAAGCTCCCCATATACTGCTATCAATCTGTATTAAAATAGGCAGATTCCAATGCTGACAACGTCAAGTTTGTGTCATTTATGGTAGGCAGACTGGAGAAGTCATCCTCCGTGTGGTTGAGTCTTTACCTGGGCTTGTCTCTGTCTGGAAGTGGATTGACATTTTATACAAGTTTTGTAGTCAAAATTTAAAGAGGCTTTAAAATTTACTGGTTCTAAGAATTGGATCAGCTTGGGGATTTTCCTCCCTGAGAATCTAAGAAAACTCAGATTAAATGAAATGTCTATACATTTACATTAAAGAGAAATCAGTCATAGGATTTTCCAGCCACTAGTCATAATGCGGAGGAAAATCTCTCCTTGACTGGGGATCAGGTCCGCTGGGGTCAAATCCTGTCTCTGTCACCAACTTAGAAGACTCAGGTCACTTCCCTCTCGAGGTCTCAGTTGCTTTTATGGACAATGAGAGGATGTAGCAACTTCGGAAACACCCCTCACACACCTAGACTACTTGAGGCCCTCGTCCAATGCTGGCCCGTTGTAAGCTCTGCTCCAACTCTGACCTTCTCTCATGTAAGAGCTGAGGACACCTTGCTGTCTCTTTCAGTTGTTTTTCTCTAACACACATATGCTCTCCTATTACACAGCAGGA
>NW_006783413.1:1065885-1074464 GCF_000442215.2 Lipotes vexillifer | reverse complement strand
GCAGGAATGACCGCATACCAGATGCCTGGGACTCTTTTCAAGAAAGCCTGATGTGCTACTTTTGTAATTTGCTGATGACAGAGGGGATATCACATGGAAAAAGCTAATCAGACCTCCCCCCTGGTGGGGTTCATTCTCCTGGGCCTCTCAGCCCACCCAAGGCTGGAGGAAACGTTCTTTGTGCTCATCCTGCTCATGTACCTGGTGACCCTGCTGGACAACGGGGTCCTCATCCTGGTGACCATCCTGGACTCCCGCCTACACAAGCCCACGTACTTCTTCCTGAGGAACCTCTCCTTCCTGGACATCTGCTACACAACCTCCTCAGTCTCTCTGGTCCTGGATGGCTTCCTGGCCCCCCAGGAAACCATCTCTTTCTCCACCTGTGCCGTGCAGATGTTCCTCTCCTTTGCCATGGCAGGGACAGAATGTGTGCTCCTGAGCATGACGGCGTTTGATCACTACGTGGCCATATGCAACCCCCTTAGATACCCTGGGGTCATGAGCAAGGCTGTCTATGTGCCCATGGCTGCCAGCTCCTGGGCTACTGGTGGTGGTGTTTCTCTGGTACACACATCCTTGGCAATTCAGCTGCCCCTCTGTGGGGACAACATCATCAACCACTTCACCTGTGAGATCTTGGCTGTCCTGAAGTTGGCCTGTGCCGACATCTCCATCAATGTGACCAGTATGGGGGTGACCAATGTGATCTTCCTGGGGGGGTCCCAGTTCCATTCATCTCTGCCTCTTATGTCTTCATCATTGTTCCCATCCTGAGGATCCCCTCAGCTGAGGGGAGGAAAAAGGCCTTCCCCATCTGCTCTGCCCACCTCACTGTGGTGATAATATTCTATGGGACCTTATTTTTCATGTATGGGAAGCCCAAGTCTAAGGACCCCCTCCTGGGGGTAGACAAAGAGGATCTTTCAGACAAGCTCATCTCCCTCTTCTAAGGGGTGGTGACCCCCATGCTCAACCCCATCATCTACAGCCTGAGGAACAAGGATGTGAAGGCCGCTGTGAGGAAACTGGTGAGTCAGAAATCCTTCAGTCAGTGTTGTAGGAGGAGTCTTCTGTGGTTCTCACCCCCATGGAAGAAACAACTTCAATCATTACAGCTACCATTCTAAAGCCAAGTCAACTTAACTGGAATTATCTCTTGCCCTTAAGTCCATTTTCAGGGAATGTTTCCAGAGTGTATTTCCTGAGTTTTGGCCACATGTCTGACATTCAACAGATGCCAGACAATAAATACTCTAATTGAATGATGAAGACACTCTGAAAACATGTTAAAACCAAGGAGACAGGGACCATTAGAGCAAGCCTAATGGCCCATGTTGTGCCTAAACTGCAGAGTTAGTTCAGAGAGGTAAGATGGCTCTCACAGCAGCTTTGCCACCCCTGTTGGAATCACAGGGAGAGTCAGAGGAACAAGGAGGAAGTGGACATTTTCATCTTGGACTTCTGTATATTAGATTGAGTTTGCCTGAAATGCTCAGAAGAGACAAAATTTGCCACATTCAAAGACTTTGGGTGAGAATACCTATTTTGATTAAATAAATTTCTTTTTTATCTATGAGAAAATTGAGGCTGTATTTTTCTTGATGCACTGCACATTTTGAAACACTGCTAGTCAATCAAATTAAATTGCAGAAGGAGTATAGGGTTTGAATTTGACATTCATCACTTAACAGCAATTCCCAATAGAAAAGTTAGTATTCTGTTACATAATAACTCACATTCTTAAAAAAAAAAATAGATGACAGGTAGATAAAAAAAGAAATAGACAGTGGCTAAATATGTTTGAAGACTTTGGGGTGGGGGGTTAAAGTTGCCAGGAATTCTCAGAGCCTTTAATATACTAATGTACACTGCAAATGTCCAAGAGACATAAAGTCTGTAGCATTTCCTGAGCCTCCATACTTTAGCACAATAAAACTGGGAAGCATTTTCTTACTTATGACCTTGGGCAGGTTGCTTAACATCTCTCAGCTTATTTCTTCATATTTTAAAAACCTAACCACTTTATTTTATGTGGATTAGATAAGACACTATAAATAAGTCCTCTGTAAATAGTAAGCAACATAGAAATGTAAGATATTGCTAGAAGTATTATTATGAGTGCTGCACAGTGCTAATGTGCCATGTGGAAGAGAGCAAGATATAGTTCCTATCTAGAACAATAGATACAAAAGACAGATGAGACATTTGAGATGGCAGTGGATGAACAGAAGCGGTTTTATGGCAAGTTATATTAAATTCTGAGAATACTGGAAAACTAAGACAGAATTTAGAAAAGGAATCCAATTTTGAGAATATAACAGATCTTGGAAACTTTTGCTTCAAGTGATATTTACGTTTTCTTATATTTATGAAAAATGAATTGTATAAGACAGGGATGCACATTTTGTTAATAAAATTTCACTGTCTTATATTAATCAGTCATGTTCCTGATTTCTACTTTGCACCAGCAAAAAAAAAAGGACTTCCCTGGTGGTGCAGTGGTTAAGAATCCGCCTGCCAATGCAGGGGCCACGGGTTCAAGCCCTGGTCCGGGAAGATCCCACATGCCATGGAGTAACTAAGCCCGTGCACCACAACTACTGAGCCTGCGCTCCAGAGCCTGCGAGCCACAACTACTGAGCTCGCATGCCACAACTACTGAAGCCAGTGCGCCTACAGCCTACGCTTGCAACAAGAGAAGCCACTGCAATGAGAAGTCCGCACTCTGCAACAAAGAGTAACCCCAGCTCGCCGCAACTAGAGAAAGCCCGCAGCTTTGAAGACCCAATGCAGCAATGAAGAGCAGCAATGAAGACCCAATGCAGCCAAAAATAAATAAATAAAAAATAAACCTATTAAAAAGAAAAAATCTTGCTACTGCAAACGCACAAGAGTGACATCTAGTGGCCATTTAGGCAAACTTCAGACACTTGTGGAGCCGTGCAGCATCATCCTTATATGAAGCTTCAGAGGTCTTCTTGTCCAACCAGAGCTACATGATGCATGGAGTTCCTCTCCAAAATCCCTGACGCCAGTCATCCAGCATCTGCTTGGACACCTCCAGTGACGAAGAATTCAATCCTTCCAGATTCTAGCTGCTTCATTCAGCCCTACTAGCAAATTCTTCCTTGAATTATACAAAAATATATCCTCCTGTAGCCTCTACCTTCCCGTCCTAATTCAGCTTTGTGTCTCCACATGAAATGCACCTAATCCATTTCCCTCTGACATATGAAGATAGTCCTTCCCAAGGCTACTCCCCCTCCAGCTCAAACAGCCCCAGCCCTTCCTCCTGTGCCAAAATCACCCAACATTACCCAACTGGAGGTACCAAATTGTGACTACAGTATCATCTCGTTTATTCCGGCAATAGAAAGGATGTGATATTTCTGAAAATACCTTGGGAATAATAACACTGCTAAGCTAACTCTATTTTCCCAGGGTAACTGAGATCAGACTGACATTGAGAAACACCGAGAACAAGTCTACCTTCTTAGTAGGCTGTCCTCTACTTTCCTTTCCTCTAATGGCAGCTGTATCCTTTTATAATACAAACTACATGATCCTGATGTAATTATTAAATTAGAAATCACATAAATTGTTTTCTCTAGGAACAATGTCTAACCCTACTCCAACTTCACATTTCTTGCCTTTCAATGTCAGTCGCCTTTCTTCTAGCTGACGCTTTCAAAAAGAAGAAGATGCATTAACAGGAACAAGAAGAGACAACCAAACTGAGGAAATTTTTCACTGACTTAGGTCATCAGTCTTTCTGAAAAAGTATTGATATGACATCATACAATATAGGAACTCATTTCTAAAATCCCCCAAATGAAAATGACTAGAATGGATAAATTCTTTGGGGGGACAGGAATACTATCATATTATTATACTTATTCAAACAAATGTATTATTTCAACTTTACAGTTCTGGATCTGTGCTTTATCAGGCTTTTATTTTAGTGACCAAATCCCCAATGAAATCTTTAAGCTGAAACTTCAAATATAAAGTGGATCTGCTTTGGCGGAAGCAGGGCAGGGCTGGGGGCAGAATGGAGGTGGGAGACAGTGGAGGGAGGCGGGTTCCACCTGCTCAGCCTGCCCTTCATCTCCACCCCCCGGGGTCCCCCAATCCGGATGGACCACCCAACTCAATTATGATGCATGCCACTGTAGCCAAGAAAATTAAACACTGTAAAAGCATATTTTTGCTCTACTCTCAGAAATAAATGTGAGAATCTGGGGGAAAATTATATTCTAAGAAAATATAAATTACCCAATTAATCATTTAAGATTTAGACAATCTTAAAACACCAACTATCTAAGGAGAAATTGAGAAATTGTCAAAGATTGACCACCTGAACATGTTCTAGGCCCAGGGAGTTTCACAGGTGAATGCTATTAAATAAAAGGTTTTAATACTGTTTAAATTATTTCAGAGTTGGGCTTCCCTGGTGGCGCAGTGCTTGAGGGTCCGCCTGCCGATGCAGGAGACGCGGGTTCGTGCCCCGTTTCGGGAAGATCCCACATGCCGCGGAGCGGCTGGGCCCGTGAGCCATGGCCACTGAGCCTGCGCGTCCGGAGCCTGTGCTCCGCAAATGGGAGAGGCCACAACAGTGAGAGGCCCGCATAACGCAAGAAAAAAAAAAAAAAATTATTTCAGAGCATACAGTGAGAAAGATATCTTCCAGATTCCTTTAACTAAGCCAGCATAACAATGATACTGAAACATGAAAAACATGACAAAGAAAGTACAACTGAGAAAACCAGAGACCCATCTCACAAATGTATGTGTCAGTGTATATACATATATTATAGGTATTATACATATATAATAGAATTCAGCAATACATTAAAATAATGTCCAAGTGGATAAACCAATGTCCAAGTGGATTTACTTTTAAAATGTAAAGGTGGAAAAATTTAAGGATACCTACTGGGATAATTCATCACATTCACAGGTCAAAGGAGGAAAAAATAACCATTTCAATAGTTCCCCTGAAGTTATTTTTTAAAGTTTAACAAATTTAATTCTGAGTTTTATAAAACTTCTAATAAAATAGGAACAGGTGTGTTCTTTAACAAAATTAAAATGTCTCTAATTTTATTTTATTTTATTTTTTTTTTTAACATTAAAATATTTTAATAATGGAACCATTTTCTAGAGGTCTTTAATATAATAATAGTTCTGTAACAGCATAGAAATTAGGATACAAATTTTTTTCAATGACAACAATAATAATAAAAACCAAAAACAAGAGAAAACAAGAAATATCAGTAAGTAGAACTGTGCAACACACACTAAAGAGAAAACATCTTTATTGGGGTATAATTGCTTTACAATGGTGTGTTAGTTTCTGCTTTATAACAGAGTGAGTCAGTTATACATATATATATGTTCCCATATCTCTTCCCTCTTTGTCTCCCTCCCTCCCACCCTCCCTATCCCACCCCTCCAGACAGCCACAAAGAACCGAGCCGGTTTCCCTGTGCCATGCGGCTGCTTCCCACTGGCTATCTACCTTACGTTTGTTAGTATATATATGTCCATGTCTCTCTCTCGCCCTAACACACCTCACCCTTCCCCCTCCCCATATCCTCAAGTCTGTTCTCCAGTAGGTCTCTGTCTTTATTCCTGTTTTACCCCTAGGTTCTTCATAACATTTTTTTTTCTTAAATTCCATATATATGTGTTAGCATACGGTATTTGTCCTTCTCTTTCTGACTTACTTCACTCTGTATGACAGACTCTAGATCTATCCACCTCATTACAAATAGCTCAATTTCGTTTCTTTTTATGGCTGAGTAATATTCCATTGTATATATGTGCCACATCTTCTTTATCCATTCATCCGACGACGGGCACTTAGGTTGTTTCCATCTCCGGGCTATTGTAAATAGAGCTGCAATGAACATTTTGGTACATGACTCTTTCTGAATTCTGGTTTCCTCAGGGTATATACCTAGTAGTGGGATTGCTGGGTCATATGGTAGTTCTATTTGTAGTTTTTTAAGGAACCTCCATACTGTTCTCCATAGTGGCTGAACCAATTCACATTCCCACCAGCAGTGCAAGAGTGTTCCCTTTTCTCCACACCCTCTCCAGCATTTATTGTTTCTAGATTTTTTGATGATGGCCATTCTGACTGGTGTGAGATGATATCTCATTGTAGTTTTGATTTGCATTTCTCTAATGATTAATGATGTTGAGCATTCTTTCATGTGTTTGTTGGCAGTCTGTATATCTTCTTTGGAGAAATGTCTATTTAGGTCTTCTGCCCATTTTTGGATTGGGTTGTTTATTTTTTTGTTATTGAGCTGCATGAGCTGCCTGTAAATTTTAGAGATTAATCCTTTGTCAGTTGATTCATTTGCAAATATTTTCTCCCATTCTGAGGGCTGTCTTTTGGTCTTGTTTATGGTTTCCTTTGCTGTGCAAAAGCTTTGAAGTTTCATTAGGTCCCATTTGTTTATTTTTGTTTTTATCTCCATTACTCTAGGAGATGGGTCAAGAAGGATCTTGCTGTGATTTATGTCATAGAGTGTTCTGCCTATGTTTTCCTCTAAGAGTTTGATAGTTTCTGGCCTTACATTTAGGTCTTTAATCCATTTTGAGCTTATTTTTGTGTATGGTGTTAGGGAGTGATCTAATCTCATACTTTTACATGTACCTATCCAATTTTCCCAGCACCACTTATTGAAGAGGCTGTCCTTTCTCCACTGTATATTCCTGCCACCTTTATCAAAGATAAGGTGACCATATGTGCATGGGTTTATCTCTGGGCTTTCTATCCTATTCCATTGATCTATCTTTCTGTTTTTGTGCCAGTACCATACTGTCTTGATTACTGTAGCTTTGTAGTATAGTCTGAAGTCAGGCAGCCTGATTCCTCCAGCTCCATTTTTTGTTCTCAAGATTGCTTTGGCTATTCGGGATCTTTTGTGTTTCCATACAAATTGTGAAATTTTTTGTTCTAGTTCTGTGAAAAATGCCAGTGGTAGTTTGATAGGGATTGCACTGAATCTATAGATTGCTTGGGGGAGTAGAGTCATTTTCACAATGTTGATTCTTCCAATCCAAGAACATGGTATATCTCTCCATCAATGTCTCTAATTTTAAAAGTCTGCAACATGCTTAATGATGAATCAGTAAATCAAACCCATTACAATTTAACACTGTTCTGGAAATACCAACCACTGAATTAGAGAACAGAAAGAAATATAGAGTGAAAATAGAAGAAAGTGGGGAATAATTTTATTATTATTGATAACTTATATACTAATAATTTTATACCTCGATGAAACAGGAAAATCGATTGAAAAGCAAGTTTTCTAAAATAGGAAAATTCGGGACTTTCCTGGTGGCGCAGTGGTTGAGAATCCGCCTGCCAGTGCAGGGGACACGGGTTTGAGCCCTGGTTCGGGACGATCCCATGTGCCGCAGAGCAACTAAGCCGGTGCGCCACAACTGCTGAGCCTGCGCTCTACAGCCCACGAGCCACAACTACCGAAGCCTGTGCACCTTGAGCCTGTGCTCTGCAACAACAGAAGCCACCGTAATGAGAAGTCCACGCACTGCAAGAAAGAGTAGCCCCCACTCGTCCCACCTAGAGAAAACCCATGCACAGCAACGAAGACCCAAAGCAGCCAAAAATTTTTTAAATGTAAATAAATTAATTTTTTTTTTAAATAGGAGAGGGCTTCCCTGGTGGCGCAGTGGTTGAGAGTCCGCCTGCCGATATAGGGGACGCGGGTTCGTGCCCCGGTCCGGGAAGATCCCACATGCCGCGGAGCGGCTGGGCCCGTGAGCCATGGCCGCTGGGCCTGCGCGTCCGGAGCCTGTGCTCCGCAACGGGAGAGGCCACAACAGTGAGAGGCCCGCGTACCGCAAAAAAAAAAAAAAAAAAAGGAGAATTCAATGAAGAAGTTGGTTATGAAATTAACAAGCAAGAATCAAGCTGTTCATACAAACAGTATGCAGGAGGAAATATTATGCGGGAAAAAGAATTCATCTATATTAGCAATGAATTGGAGGGGGGGGCAAATACCTAAGAATAAAGTTAAGAATCCACAATACTTACATGAATAAAAGCATAATACTCTATTGAAAGAATTCAAAGGAATATTGAATAAATTGAAAAATATAACTCAGATAAGAAATCTTGCTATTGTAAACTTCTCAAGTTCCCGAAATTAATAAAGAAATTCAGTGCAATCCCAGTCACTAACAAGCTAACTCCAATTCACACAGAAATAAATTATACATTATATATAATACATATAGAAAAACATGTCAGAACAGCCAGAAGTATTTGGAAAAAGACCAACAAGGGGAAATTAGACCTACTAGATATCAAAATGTATGTAAAAGTACAGTAATTTTTCTTTTAAGTTTGGTACTAGTGGAGAAATAAATAGATCACTGGAACAGAATAGAGTCTAGAAATAGACCCAAATATATATGGTCATTTAATATGTGATAAAGTCAATGTGCTAATTATTAAGCTATTGTCTCTCAGCTCCAAAGCTATCCTTCTATACGATTCAGTTTTATGTTGCTGGCCTGGGATTCCAAAC
>NW_006783413.1:1058376-1065875 GCF_000442215.2 Lipotes vexillifer | reverse complement strand
TTCCTGCTTTGCCAGCTGGCTCCCTATAGGTGCTGCCCATAGGGGGCGCTAGAGGGAGAGTAGAAGGCTGGAAGAGGAAAAAGGGACTTGCTCCTTCTGGTTTGCTCCCTATGCCCGGCCTTGTGGCCCCACAATGCCTTTGAGCAGCAGCAGTTACTTCTTACATCAGTTGGTTCCAATGTCCTGCTTCTTTCCACATTCTTGGAATCAGGCTCATTATTCTGGGTCTCAGTTCCATAAGACCCTCCCCAAACACCAAGATAAATTCCAGAGGAATCAAAGATTAAAATAAAAAAAATTAAATCCTAAAAGATTGTACTAGAGAATCCTCTGAGGATTCTGGGAAGACAGCAGTTTGTTCTGTAGAATCCATGATGCGTCACAACGCAACCCCAATCCAGCTACTCTACTTTCCTAGAACAGGCAGCTGCTGAGACTCAGAGCCATGGGCAATGCTGAGGCTATGTGAGAGTCCTAAAAGATGGAAGTGGTGCAGGAATTTTACTCCTCTGTACAAGGAGATCCTGGAGACAAGCATCACGTGTTGGGGCAAGGAGAGGAAACGCTGTGGTATCTAAGAGAGTTTGCTTGGGCGATTTCTGGACCACAGAGGGGCAGGGCTGTTGCTTCCATGTCAGGGTCGCTGGAAGAGCCCAGCGGTCTGTCTCTTTGGCCCAGAGTAGAGAATTATGCAAGTTTTACTCGCCTTGGCAGCTTGGGGCCTATTAAAGGACTCACAAGTGGCCAGTGTCTCACATCCTAACGCACACGGGCAGACTACAGTGCCTGGCCCACTCCCAGGATGCGGCTGCCTAAAGAGCGCCAGCAGCAGAGCACCCAGCAGCCAGACAGAGGAGTAAACAGAACCTAGAAACAAGCCTCCTGATGCGAGTGAACCGCCAGGGGAACAAAAACATGCCAAGAGCACTCCAGGAGAGCCGAGTCCAGCACAAAAAGTCTTTCTGATAAGATGGCAGATTGAACACGTGTAACAGTGAAGTTAGAGAAGAAAAAACTTGATAGGATGCAACTTGAGGAGAATGCAAGGTCAGAGGAAGGTCTGGGGGGAAAAGAGGGAGGAGGTGAATAAGAAAGACTTAAAAGTGTTCAGAGAAGGAAATGCCAGGATTTGAATCCAACTTCGTCGGACTCCACAGCCCATGCCTTTTGGCTCCAGCAGCACTTACCGAGGTTTACGGTGGGGCTCAGAGCCGGAAAGGAGCGAACACAGACCCAGCCGGCGTTCAAGAGATTTCAGGAAAATGGGAAGGCGAGCAAACAGGTACAGGTGAACTACCCCGTTCTTTCTCCCAGACGGGGGAACACACACCCTGCATCCCTCAAGTCTGGCTGAAAGAAAACACAGGAACAATTTTAGGCCCAGGGCCCTGGCAAAAAGACTAGATATGGCAGTTTTGCCTGCAGTTTGGCGTTCTTACCACACCTCTTAAGGACTTAGCTCACTGTTACCAAGTGTAAGACCCCTGTAAAGAGATTCGAGTTGCTGCCTCTTCCTGACCCCTCCTCTCCAGCCATACACATACCCCACATAATGACCAGTCAGTAATGACTTGCTGCAATTATGGCTTTGAAGGTTATTTCACTTTTCAGACAGTGACTCCTTTAATTTTTAAAAAAAATTTTTTTCAGAATAACAATGTTTTCACCCAATGACATATACTACAAGAATATCTTGACTTTGGGTTTCAGGCAAAGACACACTCACCAACTTATTACTCAGCACAGCAGTTTCTAGCTGGAGAATATCATATGGAACAGACAGGAGCTGTTTGCCACATAGGGATGAGCCCAAATGTATTGCCAGGCGAGATGAATGAAGAGGCAGTACCTCCTGCGACTCTTCAGTGGGCTGTGCACATGCACTATTTTTTACATGTTCTGAAGCATTCATGTATTTATTTTTATTTTGCCCTAGAAAAATTTTCTCTGATATTTTATTTATAGTGTAGTTTGAATGCAAGATTACCACGAACCCCCAAAATGCTGAAATACTGTTGAAGAAAATAGGGCAGAAAGAAGACTCCACTTTCCAAATAATCCCTTCTCCCCCAGCCCCACCCACTATCAAGTCCTTCTTCCTCCCTTGGAAAGTACTGTAAACTTCATTATATTACATTTTACATATAAACTCCATTTATTTACTTTCTAACTGCTGTTTATTACATAAACTTGTTTTCATTGTTCAATTAATATATTCTTCTGTGAATTCTGTTTAGGGTATCTTGGATCAGTATCCTAATATTTTGTATTAAAATCATTAGAAAATTTTTTGCATCTATTGACTTTTTTCCCTTAGCAGAAAGGTTTTCATGAATGAATCGACATCCTTAAGCAAAGGATAGGTATAGCAATGCTCTCTGAAGAGTAAAAATGTAGTCACATTGCCTCATAGAGCTCGTGGCTATTATCTTCAGAACCAACTGAAGCAGCTGGAAAATTTAAGTCCTTGAGATTCATTGGACCTGTCCCTATTTGTAACATGTTGAGTTTGTTATCCTAAGGACCAAGGTTTGGCCTCTTACCACTGACAGGAAATGGCTAGAGACCCACTGACTAAGGTCCATGAAGAATCAAGTAAACATAAAGATAAGGCTTTGTATCAGTGAAGATTAGGTTTAATCAAATATAGCAGAGCCTTACATTAGTAATGCTTACACAAGATAGCAGCTCATTTCTCTGTCTTGTATAAACATCTGCAGGGTAGGTAATCCAGGGATATTGTGGAATCTCTGTTCCTCAAAGACTCCACTTCCTTCTAGTTTACTGCTTTCTTATTACAATGGTGTAGTCCTTATTCTCATAATCCAAGAAGGCAGCTAGAGCTCCAGCTCTCATGCCGCATTACAAGTGGTAGGATGGAAAGAATGACAAAGAAGAAGGGGAGGGTGCTGGTTAATTTTATGTGTCAACTTGGCTGGCCATGGAATGCTCAGATTAAACATTGTTTCTAGATGTGTCTGTGAGAGTGTTTCCCAATGAGATTGGCACTTGAATTTGTGAACTTGATAAAGTGTACTGCCCTTCCCAATGAGGGTGGGCATCATTCAATATGTTGAGGGCCTAAATAGAACAGAAGGTGGAGGAAGGAGGAATTCAGTGGGATATCCCATCTCGTCGTGCCTCAGACTGGGATTTACACCATCAGCTCCCCTGGTTCTCAGAGCTTTGGACTGAGACTGAGTCTCCAGGATCTGCAAACAGCAGATTGTGGGACTTCCCAGGCTCCATAATTGTGTGAGCCAATTCCTCATAATAAACAAATAAATATCTCCCATTGGTTCTGTTTCTCTGGAGAATCCTGAATAATACAAGGAGCAAAGGGCATATGCCAGCCGTCCTATAAGACAGGTTTCTAGAAGCTGTCATGCTACAATTCTATTTGCAATCCATTCGCCTTAGTCACGTGGCTGTAGCTAATTGCAGGAGATGCTGAGAAATACAGCCTTAATTCTGTGCAAACATGTGAGCTAGCTAAAAATTGGGGATTCTTTGATTCTGAAAGAAGAGATGACCAGATATTGTGGAACAATAAACAGTTTCTACCACAAAATCCTCCATAATTCTAATTCTGCATTATATTGTTTTTAATGTAAGAGCTGCCACTCACTCCCAGAAAGCCCCTTGTCTATAGAAACTTACTCAGCTACATTGGGAAAAAAATAAAAGAGTTGACAAAATAGTTTCTTAGAAATTTTATCTCCATATGTATCTGTTTCCCAGCCGGTCACACAATTGCCAGGACAATGCTAGCTCATGATAAAATAGCTATCATAAGACTTTGAACTATGGGCAATACACATCAAGTTTAGCTAATGTGGCATATTACGAATTTCTTCATCAAGTGATCAACACATGCTTCACCTTTAATTCTCATTCAGGTTCATCAGAGATGGACCTGGGCAGCATAATTGTGATTTGGATTATGGATACTGGTTTGTCGTGTACATCTAAAATAATAAGTAATATGTTTGGATGTGGAATCAGGTTCTTTGACTGGATCCAGATAATTAAAATGTCTTTCATCTTTTGGGACATGTTCCCAGCAAGTATGACAGTAAAGCTTCACTTTGTGTTTCTCAGAGAAGATGAAATGTATTGATAATAGTTATCACAATTTCCTATCCTATTATCTAGGCTGCCTAAGATCTCATCACATGTCGTACTACATCAAACACACAGGCAGATGATCCACACAGTCCTATAACAAAGGCAGTATGCTCGCTTCATGCCCCCTTCTGTAAGCTAGGGATCAACAGCCATGACATACATGTATATGTTTATGTTTCAATTTGGGTCCAAAAGCACCATCATGAAATTCCCATATTATTAATTCCCCAAAGAAATTCCAATGAGAAAGATCATGCAGGTACCAATGGAAGGACATTGGCTGCTATGATACAGAGAGGGACACACGACGAACGTACTATAGCTGAAATCATAAGGCTTCTCAGAAAAACCCACAGACAACTAAGAATTGCCTTTCCTCATAACTCTGTCAGCCCTTTTCAAGCACAAACTGCCTTCCTTGGAGCCAATGAACTTACCCAAAAACAAAGGTCACCTGCAGATTTTGTTTTTATAAACTTCACCTTCATCTCTGTCCAAGGAGACAATCTACGCAAAGTTTGTCTTCTCCATATACTGTGCTCTACCTAAATGTCTCTGAGTACCCTCTGATTCTCTAATAATGTTCCTAGTGTAAGAGCATAAAGACGACTTTGGAGTGGAATTGATTCCCGCTCTAATGAAACACTTCACTGTTTGACTTCACCAACTCTTGTAAACAGTCCTCAAAGTGCACAACTGAATGTTCTGGCAGAAAATCCCAAGTCTCAAGAGGCAGCTGGGCCTAATGATATAATAAACCAATTTCACCAAACTCAAGGGCATACAAGGAGGCGGCAGGAGCCACAAAGAGGTGTCTGAAGCTGGTTCACCATCCATTTGAAAACATTTAGAATTGATAACATTTTTACTCATCCACAGATGTTAAATGTGTATAGTTATGACCCATAGGTCTTGCTAAAGGCTTCTACTCTACCCAGATTTAGTTTTAATAGTCCATAACTCTAAAGTATCTCATTGGTCTCTCACAAATGCTCACCTCTAAGGGAACAGAAAGACTTCTCACCAGAAGTCTTAGGTGACTTCACCTTCCTAGACTGTAAGAGGGGTACCTGGGGGCCAACTTCTTTTTCTGCTGGTTAATCACAGGCTTCAGCATCTGAGTGACAAGGACTTGGAAAGTACTGAGCCCTTCAAAACCCCTCTGTGGTTGGCCACACCTTGAGATCTGACCTGTGGGACAGGAGGACACTGCATCATGACTGTAGGTGTAAGGAAACAGCCCTTGGCCTACATGCATCTGGACTGGATGACCATGAGACTTCACTGGCACTTCTGTCATGCTACTCTACAAGGTGATCCAGGGACCCACTTCTTTCTTTTTGCTCCACTCTCCCCTATGTTGTTGTCCTCATCCAACTGATCAAAGCTGGTTTACCACTTTAATTCAAACATTCCAGCCGAAAGAAAGGGGGACAGAGAAAGCGTGGACAGTTTTTTTCTCAAGGACTTGACCTGGAAATTGAAAACATCATTTCCACTCAATCCCATTGGCCAGATTTAGTCACGTGGACACGCCCAGATGCAAAGGATGGTGGGAAATATAGTGTCTAGCCAGGAAGCCGGATGCTTAGTTAAAATTTAGAGGTTTCTATTAGTGAAATGGGAAATGAAAAACGGATATTGAAAGATTATCAGTCCCTGCCACAATGACATTTATTTAATGGATGATTGCTAGATCATGGCTAGTGGTTGACTAGATCATTGGGAACTCTTGGGGGAAGGGATTTGATCACTTTGAGGGGAAGTGATTTTTTGGGGGGCATTAATTAGCTTTAGGTCTGAATAGGCTTAAGGAAAGGAAGATCACTGAGTATGTCTGGATTGACAGTGATTGTATTTGGTGAGCGTGAATTAGTTGATTAGATAAGAATTTTGATAAGCTATATAACTCCCAGCTTAATATCAAAATGCAAAGAAAGGGTTCAGTTATGTTTGGTCATTTTGAGAAGTAACCTTTTTGGTTTGCCAAATATTAAAACTTTGAAATGAAAGTTGGTTATACTTAGTTATTCAAAAAATAAAAGTATTCAATTCTTTCTTCTGCTTCTCCTTGTGCATTGTACATTAGTGTCAATATTCATTCCATTCGAGGTCCATTTGGTCTCTTAAAAGCTAGCCACAAGTAGCTCTCAATAGCTCCTCTGGGCAGACACCAAAGAAGTAAATCTGATCCTAAGTAAAATCTAGTAGCTTGCCAATACTTTCACCAGTTAGGAATTATAGGAATTTAGCCAGAGAATTTGAAAATAAATTGAAGTCTCTTTTTAGCCATTTTTTGTTTTTAGTAGAGACCAAGATCCCATTCATTGCAAAATGTTTTCCTAGACATGAATGCTTGTGTTTGATCCAGGAATAATAAATGATTGACTGTTACCCAGCAGCAGGGTGGGGTGGGATTCCTGGCACTTTCTCTTTTTTTTTTAAGCAAAGGAAAAAACAACTGAGCAGAATTTGTTCTTTCAAGAGCTTTTTGTGGAAATGTAGACTAAAGAGATGGGACTTTTAAAATCACTTATGGCAATAATTACAAATATGGTTACACAAAGCTAGTGGGAATGCTGTTTTAAATCACTATAACTTATCTGACCTAGATGTTGCCATTAGTGGCATTAACTAACAAGGCATCTTCAGCTTGTTAACTTTTTTATCTTAACGAGTTCTAAGTTCAAATGTTTTCTTTTTAAAAATAAATATTTGATTTTGCTAAAGCTAATTTGAAATTCTTGAGTGTTGCCTTGCGTATGCACACAAAAGATCACTTTTGTTGGAAGCAGCTGGAAAATCCACTGTTGGAATTTAAAAACAGCTAACGTGTTGTAAGTCATTACATTTCATTGTAAAACTCTTTACAATACAGAATAAAATTTAAAATTCTTTTTAACCAAAACCTTGATGCTAGGCGTCACAAAACAAAAGTTTGCCTCATTTAAGAAGTACTCTAAACCAGCAAGTCTCAAACCTTTGTCCGGAAAATTAGCAGAAATTAAAAGACCAACGATAGGGCTTCCCTGGTGGCGCAATGGTTGAGAGTCCGCCTGCTGATGCAGGGGACGCCGGTTCGTGCCTCGGTCCGGGAAGATCCCACATGACGCGGAGCGGCTGGGCCCGTGAGCCATGGCCGCTGAGCCAGCGCATCCGGAGCCTGTGCTCCGCAACGGGAGAGGCCGCAACAGTGCAAAAAAAAAAAAAAAAAAAAAAAAGACCAACAATAGCTTTAGATGTTGATGAGAATAGAGAGAAATAAATATTCATGTTGTTGGTGCTAATGTAAACTACGTCAATTTTTTAATATAAAGCTATGACATGGGCTTCCCTGGTGGCGCAGTGGTTGACAGTCCGCCTGCCGGTGC
>NW_006783413.1:1039382-1058237 GCF_000442215.2 Lipotes vexillifer | reverse complement strand
AAAAAAAAAAAAAAAAAAAAAAAAAAAAAAAAAAAAAGTTATGACATTAGGTAGAACATGCAGGACAAGGAGACTAAATGAAGGAATGAAAATTCAACCATCAACCATACTCTAAGAAAGAAAACTAAGGGGCCTAAAGGTCAAAAGCCCTGTTTCACAGGAGGAGTCCCTACGCACTGACGGCCGAGTTGCCAGATTTAGCAAATAAAAATACAGAATGGCCAATTCCATTTGAATTTCAAATAATCAACAATACTTTTTTTAGTATAAAGATGTCAACGTACCCAGGACGTGTCAGGTATTTTCGCCAGAAGAATCTTTGCCGGAGGCATCTTTGCCGCAAGCGTTTTCCCGCATCACTAATTGGCCGTAAGGCAATTTTGCCGTAAAAGCTAAGAACGAAAAATAAAAGGGGAACGAACATTAAAAAGGACATAATGAAGCATGATAAATGAATAACAAAATTAAACAGACTTTACTGCAAAATACAAAACATTTGAATACATTAAAAATGTGTATAGATTCATGGCAATAATGCACAAGTAACTGACTTTATTTGTGCATTGTACCTAAGCACTTGTACCTAAGCACGGAGTCTCTCGTTCATAGTATTTTATATGCACTCCCCCAGCCCTTTTTTTTTTTTTTTTTTGCTTTGTTGATTCCTCTCCTTGTTCAGCAGCACAGTTTTTCTTTTTTGCTAAAATTTGTTCCCTTGTTAAGAGAGCTGTCGGGAATTCCGCGGCGTCCAGCTGTTAGGACTCCATGCTCTCACTGCCAAGGGCCGGGGGTTCAATCCCTGGTTAGGGAACTAGGATCCCACAAGCGGTGCAGCAGGCCAAAAGAGAGGTGTCAGTTCCCAGAAAGAGACTCACAGATAGAGAACAGACTTGTGGTTGCCAAGGGGATGGGTTGCAGGGAGGGTTGGATTGGGAGTTTGGGGTTAGCAGATGCAAACTATTATATACAGAATGTATGAATAACAAGGTCCTACTGTATAGCACAGGGAACTATATCCAGTATTCTGTAATAAACCATAATGGAAAAGAAAAAATACATATATATCTGAATCACTTTGCTGTACACCAGAAACTAACACAACATTGTAAATCAAATGTACTTCAATAAAAATAAAAATAAACTTAAAAGAGAGCTGTTAGTTCCCAATAACTAGAGTGCACGTTTGTGACCGTTTATATTGCATAATGAAAGCTTCTACACAGTTGTTTGTTCTTGGCACATTGTCACATGTCTGTTGATAGACGTTCCAAAGTTCTGTGGGAAGTGTGGGTTCAACGGTATGCCTTCAAGACACTCCGAGGTCTCTTTCTCTTCCACCCTAGTGTGTTTCAAAATTGGAAGCCAACTCTGGGGGGCAGATCATCCCAACCTCATCTATCAGCTCGATAAAGCCATCAATAATGTCTCCAACTGGAAGAAATGCTACCACATTTCAACCAGTTAACCAACCTGTCAAACCCAAAACTGTCAACCCGTTATTTTCTCTTTCACGGCAAAATTGCCTTACGGCCAATTAGTGATGCGGCAAAAATACTGTGGTTGGAAATGCCTGCGGCAAAGATATCTACAGCAAAAATGCGTACGGCAAAAGTACCTAGGACACTTCGGGACATACTTATAATACTTTAGATAGTATTCACTGTTTATCTGAAATTGAAGCTTTACCGGCAACCTATGTTTTATCTGGCAGCTCTAATGTAATATAAAACAATAAGAAGAAGGAGCAGAAGAAGAAAGTTGTACCTTGGATTGTTGCTAAAAATCCTGCCTTGAGTCTCCTCTTTTATGTTGTCCCTTCCCCCAGGGAATACTACTGCCAACCATTTATAACAGGAATTGCTCAGCTAGTCCCTTTATTTTACCCTTATCCTTGAGTCTGTCTTACAATATCCTCCAATATCCGTCATTCATTTCCTTTTTCTTTTTCATTCATAAGCCTTTTCAATTTCAAGTTGCAGTTAACAGCACCAGGTATATTCCAGAGTCCATCCTCTTACCTATCTCAGATCTATAAACTACTAAATTTCCCTAGGGAAGGGCATAAGAGGCCAAATCCAAATCAGAGAGCACAAATAATTAAAAGGCTAAATCTTTGCGGATGCTCAACTGCAAAGACACAATTGCTTCACTACTCTCAGAGCTTTTAGAAGAAAGCAAACATCCTTTGGAACAGACAAGCCAGGAAAAGATTCTTTCAAGTACCTGTACATGAAGTTTACCTGGAGCCTGATTAGTTCAAATCTCATTTACCTTGATTTAGAACTAACCCCCTTCTACTACCACCAGATCTTTAGAGGCTTGAAATGGCCAGTTACAAATATGAGAAAATACAATCAACTAAAACATTTAAAATTATATAGAAATTTGGATAATGACTTGATATTTGATGATATTAGGGAATCATTGTTCAATGTTTCAGGGTGTTGTGATAATGGTGCTGTGGTTACATTTTTTTTTTTTTTTTTTTTTTCTACACCGGGTGGCTCATGGGATCTTAACGTTGCGGAGCACAGGCTCCGGACGCGCAGGCTCAGCGGCCATGGCTCACGGGCCCAGCCGCTCCGCGGCATGTGGGATCTTCCCGGACCGGGGCACGAATCCGTGTCCCCTGCATCGGCAGGCGGACTCTCAACCACTGCACCACCAGGGAAGCCCTGTGGTTACATTTTTAATAAAAGTTATTATCTTTTAAATACATCCTGGAATGTTTGCAGATTAAGTGATAGTTCTGGAATTAGCTTCCAAAGGCAGGATGTGGACTGGGTGGAAGTATAAATGGAATAAACAATCTTCCTTTGGGATAATGGGTACCTAGGAGTACAATATACTATTCTTGGTGCTTTTATGTATGTTTGAAGTTTGCCATAATAGAATTTTTAAAATAAAAATCATACATTCAACAGAATATTATTCTTAAAAAGGAAGAAAATTCTGACACATGCTACAACATGGATGACACCTGAAGACATTCTAAGTGAAATAAGCCAGTCAAAAAAGGCAAATAGTGTATGATTTCACTTATATGAGGTACTTAGAGTATTAAAATTCATAGAGACAGAAAGTAGAATGGTGCACTGAGGATGGGAGGAATGGGAAGATAGTGTTTAACTGGTACAGAGCTACAGTTTGGGAGGAGGCAAACAGTTCTGGGGATGGATGGAGGTGATAGTTGCCCAACAATGTGAAGGTACTTAACGCTACTGACCTGTACACTTTAAAATCATAAATATTATGTTGTGTATACTTTACCCCAGTAAAAAATGGTATCAAGTTAGTTTCATAAGTAAACAGTGCGACTTTCATAATGGATAGCAAAAATAAAACCGGAAAATAGCAATAAAATGTAAGTAAGGGAATTAGAAACTTTTATTCTTTTTTTATTATTATTTATTTATTTATTTATCTATTTTTGGCTGTGTTGGGTCTTCGTTTCTGTGCGTGGGCTTTCTCTAGTTGTGGCAAGCGGGGGCCACTATTCATCGCGGTGTGCGGGCCTCTCACTATCGTGGCCTCTCTTGTTGCAGAGCACAAGCTCCAGGTACGCAGGCTCAGTAGTTGTGGCTCACGGGCCTAGTTGCTCTGCGGCATGTGGGATCCTCCCAGACCAGGGCTTGAACCCGTGCCCCATGCATTGGCAGGCAGATTCCCAACCACTGCGCCACCAGGGAAGCCCCTAACTTTTATTCTTGAAGAATAAACACACGTTCTTTTCAAGATGGAAGAAAAATCTATCCTCTTAGTCTCCCCAGATAACAAATTTAAATTTCCTTTTATCTTTGAATGTACAAAATAAAAAGAAATAAAAAGAATAAATAAAAATTATTATAGAAGGCAAGCCTTGCCATGAGATGGCTTTTATCCAGACAGTAAGTATGACAATTCCCATAAGCCCCTATGTCCTCACTTTCCCTAAGAACCAGACCACAAACATCAGGTGAGAGCCGTTCCATATGGCTGAAATCCCTGTGCTGGTCACCCACCACCCACACCCAGCTGCTCTTCCATAGTCATCTTGAATCCTAGGGGTCATTACCTGTAATTCCAATCCCTTTGGCCAAATACCAGGAGCTTTACCACAAAAAACAAAAGCAGAAAGCAGATAAAATGATAAAGCAGCAATTTTTTAGCAATTCTAAGAAAATCCCATTACTATCTAGGATCCACGTGGCAAGTTTGCTCACAAGATTAAACGTCTCCTGCTTTTGCATTCACTGTTTTTCATTTTCTCTTGCCCTGAAAGATAACTGACAATATTCAGTTACCTCTAAAATGTCAAAGCCCATGGAAATAATCTAATTCTTGCAGTGTTCCCTAAGTACCCATCCCACCACATGTGTCTCTAATCCAAAGCAAGCACCACGGGCTTAGGGCTGAGGACTCTACGGGTCCTCTGACTGGGGCCTTCCAGGATGCCAACCCTCCAGGGAACTCATCCTCATATAGTGACCTGGTCGTGCCTAGGGTCTACCTCCTCCACATCAGTCAAACAGCCCGAGTGACAAGCAGCACAGCAGTGAATGTAGCAAGGAAGACCCTGCTTCCATGGAGCTAGAGCCAAGAGGAGAAAATGAACGTTGAAGGAGCTCTAAGTGCGGAGATTGCCATTGTTAGCAAACCCAGCTCTGGCTGCTCACTGCTCAAAAGCCAATTTTCGAGAGACAAATGTTGGTAGGAAAGGACAGGTTGCTTTATTTTTGAGACTGGCCACCGGCGGGGAGGGTGGACGCCTGTCCAAAGGCTGACCCCCCCCTTGACAATCAGGGGGCAAGAGCTTTTATAGATAGAGGGAGGGGGCTACATGCTGCAGAAACAATACAGTCAGCTCTCACAGTCATCTTGAAATTGGTCATCGGTAGTCTGACCAGCGTCATCTCGATTGTTTTAGGTACAATTAATTTTCAGTTCCACTGTCGGTTTGTTTCCATTTCTCTGAGGCCAATTCTTGGAATTGTGGCAGCTTATGTCATGGCTACAGCCTGGTCATCATATAGTCATCCTCCTGATGGGGGCTTCAGTATCTACAAGACAGCTCCCAGGATATGGTTCAGAATATTATCTATAGCCCTTAAGGAGGAACTAAAAGTCCTTGGCTATGCTTAATGACTAAACTATTATTATTTGGTCTCCTTTGACTGTTTTCCTCTGTTTCTGCATTATCTCACTTCTCTGACTAAATTTATTCTTTGGCTAAATTTTTTCCACGGACAAAAGGCAGGCTGAGGACGTGGCGGGCAGGTGCGGGGAGTCTCATAGGGTCCTGCTCCGTTTCACCATGAAGGAGTACAGAACCCTTTGGAAACCCAGGACGGGCTGCCTAACCTAGCCTAGTGTGGCAGTGGTCAGGGAAGTCTCCTCTGGCATGAGACAGGAAGAGGGGATCGAAGTTACAGCTCATCCTGGAAAAAAACCTTCCAGTGGAATGCCCTGACTCAGGAGGTATCCAGAGGGCAGAGTTTGAGTAGAGGATGCTGGGGAGAACAGGTTCCACCCTGGATGGGCTAGAAACAGGTGAAGTAAGCACAGTCATAAAGACCACAGGCTGTAGAGACGAACAGTCCTGGGCTCCGTTCCCAGCTCCATCACTTAATAACCGCGGAAATGTAGGCAAGTTGCTTGACTACCATATAAGTTGATATACCCTTAATATATCGTGTATGTATTATCATGCCACAAAAGTCTCTGTCTCTTTCTGTGCTTCGACTTGTGTTACAAAAAGGTGAACTCCTGTTATCCCAGCTTGGTGTGGTGTGTCTCACTCACGCCAAAAGGGAGACGTTGTGTGACGGGACCTAATAAAGGAGTAAGGAGTGGGGAAATCCTGCCACATAAAAATGGAGTTAACACAAACTGCACAGGTAGGACACATAGAATGTGCACAGTAAATATTTGTTGGGTAGAACTGATGAACAAAATTAGTAAAGGGCACCAAGCACAGTGCCTGACACACTGGGAATTTTCAATAACTACAACTATAAAATTAGTATTATTATCAGATGCTTGCTGAGATCTCTCCCATTTAACCACCAAATCTCTAAGGCATGAATGAGTCAGGATCAGGCTCACATCCAGTGGACACTGAAGACCTTCTTCCTTGGGGCCCAGAACAGGGTACCCAGAGGAGCCACTTCTCCCCCTTCAGTTACCTTCTCCTACTAACTCTGCACTCGTGGGAAGGCAGGACATAGTCCCTAGAGCCTTGGAGAGCACACCTCACATTTCAGACGTTGAATTACCTCTGGGATCAGCGCCTTTGCTGGCATCTTTGCTAGATCTTCACATCTACTCCAGGAGAGAGACAGGCTGGATTCCTATCCACGTTCTGCAGGTAAGAAACCTGAGGCTCAGAGAAAGAAGGGAGTCTGCCCTGCTCAGAGGGTGAGCCAGGACTCTGGACCCAAATCCTTAGCTCCTGATCCCCAGGCCAAAGCTAGTTCTTTCCATTTTCCCATTTCTTTTTCATTATTTTCAATCCAAAGGATGATGTCTTTTCAGAGCACAAAATAACACATGCCCATTGTAGAAAGTTTGGACAAAACCAAAGCAGTATAAAAGGGAATTTGATCTCCTAGAGTTAACTGCTCTAAAAAGTTTGAAATAAGTTCCCTCTGTTAATTTTTTAAAAAAATTTTTTACAGTTTTATTGTGGTATAGTTAATGTATTACAATTTTTTAATTGTTCATTTTTATACACATTTTTATGTGATCGAGAATATTATTGTATGTGCACATTTGTATCTTATGATTCACCTAATTTTATATCATAACCAGCCCTACTATGTTACTAAAAACCCTTTGTTAACATCTTTTGATGTGTGAATAATTTTCCATTTCCATTATTACACCACAGTTACTGAGTATGCAACTTCCTGGTGGACACTTTGTTTACAATGTTTCTCTTGTAAATGACGATGAGATGAACATTTTTGTTGAGAAAACTTGATTCATTTTTTTTAATGCTTTCCTTAGGACTGAGTTCTAGAAGGGGATTGCTGGTTCAACAGGTATCATCTGATCCCTGATGCTCTCACCAGCAGGAGGTGCTCAAAGGAAAGCCCTCTCCAGTTGATACAACTGTCATTCAGAAGCAAAGTAACTTCTAAATTAGTTAAGTAAATTTAATAGAAAAGTGTAATCTTTAACTTTTCAAAATATGCTTTGCTTTTATTTTTTTGGCTGTGTTGTGTCTTCGTTGCTGCCCACGGGCTTTCTCTAGTAGCGGCGAGCGGGGGCTGCTCTTCGTTGCAGTGCGCGGGCTTCTCATTGCGGTGGTTTCTCTTGTTTCGGAGCATGGGCTTCAGCAGTTGTGGCACGCAGGCTCAGTAGTTGTGGCTTGCGGGCTGTAGAGAGCAGGCTCAGTAGTTGTGGTGCACGGGCTTAGTTGCTCCACGGCATGTGGGATCTTCCCGGACCAGAGCTCGAACCCGTGTCCCCTGCATTGGCAGGAGGATTCTTAACCACTGTGCCACCAGGGAAGCCCACTTTGTATGTTTTGAAACATATTGGTCATATGTCTGACAGCTTCAGTAGGTGTAAAACTTACTAAATATTCCAGTTGAAATTCAGTGAAGATATTATGGGATCGTGCTAAATTCCCAGGTGCCATTAGAATAAGTTAAATAGCTCCTATTGTACCTAAGTTGCCCAGGTAGCAGAAGTCCACAAGAATAGATCTCAGAGCAAATTCGCCAGCCCCAACCCATCCTCCAAAGTCCAGACTAGAATAGCACCTGCCTGCTCAACATCTCTGCTTGGATGTACAGTAGAATCCTCAAATTTAATAAGTCCAGAATAGAACTCTCAGTTTCTCAATGCCCCTCTTCCAACTTGCTCCTTCCCCAATTTTTCCCATATAAGTAAATGGGGCATCACTACCCACCTGGTTGCTCAGGCTGAAAACCTATGGATCTTCCTTGACTCTTCTTCCCTCACCCTCTCCATCCAGTGTATCAGGGAGTCCTGTCTGCCTCCTTCAAAATATATACAAATTGAGCCTCTACTCAGTAGGTGCACGTGCTTCCCATTCTTCATGTTTCAGAGCATGCTCCTCCCCAGCTCAAAACCCACCCATGGCATCCTGTCGCACTGGGAAAATAAATCCCAATTCCCACACAATCCGTGTCCTGTCCACCTCTGCAGCCTTATCTCCCACCACTCGCCCCTCCTTCCCTTCCCTCCAGCAACACTGACGCCCTCCCAAGCTCCTTACTTGACACCAAACTCCCAAGCTCCTTTCTGCCACAAAATCTGGAATGTGCTTTGTCCAGATTGCAAAACTTCACTCTCCATCACATCACTCAGGCATCTGCATGAAGCACACCTTCTCACCTACCTAAGATGGACACCCTGCCATTGCTTTCCCTCCCCCTACTACTTTATTCTTCCCCATAACACTCATTACCACCTGACAAGTAATCTCTTCATTTGTTTAGTGACTGTCTCCCCATGGGAATGTCCACTCCATGGGGGAAGGGGCTTCATCTGCTGTGCTTATTACTAACACATGGTGCCCAGCACATGGCACAGTATAGTGCTTAACACATAGCAGTGCTCAATAAATGTTTGTTGAATGAATGAATGAGTGAGTGAGGAAGAAAGCTTTCATTGTGAAGAATGGGCATTAGATTCACTTTGGCTTATAACAAAGAAGAATAAAGAAAAGGTCATTCTCTGCAACTTGAACTACCATTGAGAGGGAATAAACTATAAGGGCTTGGTAAAGTGTAAACCACCAAACAAATGGAGATTATTATCATTACATTAATATGACATCGTGCTAGATGCTGTGTGCTCTGTAAAATGGACAGGACATAGACCCTGCTCTCGTGAATAAAGTCATCAGCCAGTTGAGATGCTCACAGAAGGCTCTTGATCAAGGGAAACAGTTTATTGT
Organism: Lipotes vexillifer; assembly: GCF_000442215.2. NCBI lineage: Eukaryota > Metazoa > Chordata > Mammalia > Artiodactyla > Lipotidae > Lipotes > Lipotes vexillifer. The sequence goes on along the minus strand of NW_006783413.1, from coordinate 1,049,326 downwards.
AGGTACACTAAATTTCTGAGACTATTGGAGACTTTTATTCAAAGAAAGAATTTAAGAAAGTTAATTATTTCAATTTTAAGAATTGAACTTTGAAAATTAATTTTGCTTTCAAACACTAATAAAAATCAGTGTTTATTAAAAAGTAGCTATATATGGAAAAAATGAATACTTTGTTAATAAAGTTTAATTTACTGTAAAGCAAGTAGATCCCATTTCTGGCTTCTCTAGTTGCACCATGAAATTACCTAGCTGCTGTAACTAAACAAGAGTGGCATCTAGTGGCCACTAGCATAAACTACAGCTCCTTGAAAGGTGAAGTCAGAGAGAGCCTGGGTGTCATTTCATTCACCTTGCGGGTTACCAGATTTCCAGATTTCACAGAGATATAATTTATTTTTAATGGAGACTTATGTGGAGTTGTCGAGATTTTATTTCGTTGAGTTAGGATGTTAAACAACAACAATAACAAATACCACCTACTATCTAACAAAAAATAGAACATAATCTCAGAACAAAGGAAATGTACTTCAAATATCAAATATTTAGCTTTATAAAAAGTGTTCCACATTGTCTTTTCTTTCTTCAATAGGAAAATGAGACCTGGAAATCTTTATGGACAGGTACCAATGTATAGCCTGGTAATTGGGAACTGGTGTTCAATTGATACATTCTTTCTACAATAGAGTGTCCTTGGCCTAAGTACTCCCAGCAGTGGAGAGGTGCCCCCCTCCGCTACCTCCTTCCAGCTCTGCTAGATAGGTTTCTCTTTAAGTAAGGGTAAAATTGGCAGCCTCCACCCATGGGTCCTGATTTTGGCCTGGGGGGTCTCCATGAAGAAGCCTAAACGCTTTTTTATTTTGACATGTGAAAGTGGCTCTCAGATCCCCAGCACTCACCTCTCATGATCTCTTCCCTAGGCTGAATCCCCTTGTCCCTTCAACCAGTACTTATACTCTCAGCTGGTGGAGCAATAAAGTACATTCTATGCCTTCCAGGAGTCTGGTTGCTACAAAGTTAAGATTACAGACATTCCTGAAAAGATCCCGTGAAGGATTAGAAATCTGAAAACTTCTTTCCCCAGGCTAACCAACTCAGAGCAGTAAATAGTTGGCTGGTAGGAAGCAGCAGCACAGCACAGGGAGATCAGCTCCTGTGCTTTGCGAGGACCTAAAGGGGTGGGATAGGGAGGGTGGGAGGGAGACGCAAGAGGGAGGGGACATGTGTGTGCATATGGCTGATTCGCTTTGTTGTGCAACAGTAACTAACACTTATTTTTTGTGAAGCAATTATACTCCAGTAAAGATCTATTTAAAAAAAATTTTACTTACTCGTCAACGTTGGCAGACAGGCAGCAGGCACCCAGGGGGCTACAGTCTCTTACATTACAAATTATATCATTTGCACGTCTAGGTCAAATCTTCTCCCCCAGGCCTCCCGAGTCACTGAATAATGCTGAGTTCTTCCATCGATCATGCTCCATTACTGACCTAAGTTTCTTGCTAGTGGTCTGTGCTTTACACAGGAACAGGTGGGTTAGTCTGCCGTTTAATTCATTTTAGCTGTGAGTAATTAAAAGAAAAGAATAGTACGTCCTGCCTATTTAAGGACGTTTCCCAGACATTGCACTCCACTTTGTTGGCCACTCCTAGCTCCAAGGGAGGCTGTGTTGTTTTTGTGTTAAGGATAAGAATGAAGGGGAGGGACTTCCCTGGTGGTCCAGTGGCTAAGACTCCACGCTCCCAATGCAGGTGGCCCGGATTCTATCCCTGGTCAGGGAACTAGATCCCACATGCCGCAACTAAGAGTCCACATGCCACAACTAAAAAAGGATCCCGTATGCCGCAGCAAAGATCCTGCAAGCCACAGCGAAGATCCCCACATGCCGCAACAAAGACCGAGCGCAGCCAAATTAATGAATAAATATTAAAAAAAAAAAAAAGAATGAAGGAGAAAACAGGTCGGAGACAAACAGCTCTGTTGATGACTAACTTGTGCCATGTGTACGAGATCAGACAGAGGTCAAGTGATCACTAATCAATCCTGGTGGTCAGCCTCTCTGGAAAATCATTAAACTTAACACCAAACTATATAGGACTCCACACCTAAAATGCCCTAAAATAAGATGAATGACAATAACCAGTGGGCAAAATTGGGACCAATGAAAACATACCCAGTAGAATCATGATCATTCAAACAAATGGGATGTTTTCACCCAGGTTTTCTGGATTAGTGTTTCTCTGCAGGAATTCCTTCCCAGCATTTCTCAGAAATGTAATGTTTTTCCAAAGCCCAAATCCTAATAAAAATAAGTTGAGGAATCTAGAAACCTGAGAAAACTATTCACCCGTGAGAATTAAAACTTAATGATTAACATAGAGATCTCACTAGTTCAAAGCAATCCACTAATACCAAATTGAAAACAAGAGTAGAAAACGCAAAAGCATGTATTGGAAAATTAAGGTCGACAGTTCCAGAATGGAATGGGAGCAGGAAGGAGCGATGTTGTCACAATCTAATCAGTCTTGCCTGTGGTGGGGTAGAGCTGGCTCACAAAGGAGAGAGAGAGAGCCGGCCAGTTGTGAGCATCTCTTTCTAACTCTCAGTGACATCAGGTCGGTAGCTTGAAATTGACCCTAGTGGGAATATTTACACCTCCCCTCAGAAATTGGCAAAAGCTACATATTATGACTTTTCTCCCCCCCCAGGGAGTCAGTTTACCAGCAAACACTGGTTATAAGTGTGTGCTTGTAGCCCGGTCTGTTTCTAACAGCAACTCATTTCTACAAATAAAATAAATATTAGTAAGTTCATACACATAGGATATTTATACAAATCCTATGAGTGGTGTCAGAAAAAAATTAACTTTGGAAGCAAAATAAGTCCTTATATTGGCAGTTTCAAGAAGTGATTCTGTGTAGTGCTATTAACGTTGCTAGCGGGTCTGAACATTAATACTATATGAAAACTTTCCAATAATGTAGCTGGGATTTCCAAATATTTGAGTATTCACCATAGGCTACAGTTCTTTGTAAATACTTAACAGAAGAGATGCAAAAGATGTGACTGTTGTTGTAGAACCCTCCAACATGAAATCAGAAACTGCTCTAAAATCTGAATAGGCAAGAGCGATTTTTCTTTTTTTAAACCCAAGCGCTGGATTTATTTGCTCACTATTCATGTTCACATCCCACCCTCTCCACAACTTTCAGTAAAGTAAGGACTACAAAACAGGGGTCTCCAATCAGGTCCAGGCAGTAGCCACCAGCAAGGGCAATATTAAATTCAATGGCAAAATCAAGACTGAGGCAAGCAGACCCAAAAAATATATATAATTTAAAAAGGAGGGCTTCCCTGGTGGCGCAGTGGTTGAGAGTCCGCCTGCCAATGCAGGGGACACGGGTTCGTGCCCCGGTCTGGGAAGATCCCACATGCCGCGGAGCGGCTGGGCCCGTGAGCCATGGCCGCTGAGCCTGCGCGTCCGGAGCCTGTGCTCCGCAACGGGAGAGGCCAGAACAGTGAGAGGCCAGCGTACCGCCAAAAACAAAACAAAAACAAAAACAAAGAAGGAAATGAGCTTCTATGAAGCAACATGCACCCTAACACTCAACTTGAAGATGTTTGGGACACACTCTTAATTCAACCAACATCAATTATGCAAAATGAAAGCTTTCCATGTCTGGAAAACCTGTCACAAAGCAAAGATCAAGATTATCTTTAATTCTTGTCTTTTTAAAGTTGGAGCAGTTAATTCTTTGTCTTTTTAAAGTTCATTTTCCAAATGATAACTTTTAAATATCAAATGTTTGTGGTATTCTCTTTCAATTTTAAGTGATTTTGTTTGGCATTTATTTGGGGTTAATGTTTCCTTCCTTTTAACGTTTTCTATATCCAATGTCTGTATTAGGTAGAGATCATTTTTCCATGTTATTGAAATAATCTTGTCATAATATATTGATTCATAATAATAACAAACTATAAAACTATGTTATTTACTGAAAACTTCTGAAACTTTTTTTTTTTTGCGGTACGCGGGCCTCTCACTGTTCTGGCCTCTCCCGTTGCGGAGCACAGGCTCTGGACGCGCAGGCTCAGCGGCCATGGCTCATGGGACCAGCCGCTCCGTGGCATGTGGGATGTTCCCGGACCGGGGCACGAACCCATGTGCCCTGCATCGGCAGGTGGACTCTCAACCACTGCACCACCAGGGAAGCCCTTCTGAAACTTTTAACATCATTCTATCACAGAAAATTATTCACTGCTTATTATTATGGTCACTCATTATTTAAAAGCATGTAAATAAGTGTTATGAATAGTGCATAATAATTTATGATTTCAGGAATTCTCAAGAATTCCTGGAAATTCCAATTTGTCATTCCTGACTGCTGAACATTAGTATCAGTTGGGAATTTGGACACATCATTCTGGATCATTGACTTTCAAACTTTCTGAAGCAGCAGACCTTTTTTTAATCAAACAAAATCTACCTTGGAAATAGAAGATATAAAGGAGATAAAAATGAAACTCTGGCTGAAAGAGATGGGAGAATAAGGAGATGTGACCCTGTCCTAAACTTTGTGACCAAATTGCTGAATGGCTTGGGGTTCATCACTTTAGTGTCTCGAGGTCTTAGTTTTCTCATCTGTAAACTACGGTCGATACCGCTCCACTGGGTCCCTTTGATATTGCAGGAGTCAGCTGTGATGATGCCGCAGAAGAGCTTTGCAAACCTGGGACACCTTGTAGAGTTTCAGGTGCTGGACAGACAGAGAACTTCCACACACCTGATCCAGCCCTTGTGCTGTGAGCCTGATGGAAGAGCAAGGACCCCAGACTCCACACCCCACCCTGGCTACTTTCCTAGGACTCTCTCTCTGCCAGTGTCCCTTCCTTTTAAGAGCTGGGGTTTCAAGACATAAACAAGACCTCAGATTTAAAGTGGGATCAGGCAGCAAAACACAGACATTTTTATTCCTCACATGAAAATTATGAATTATGAAAAGGGGGTTTGAATTTTGAGGAAGTTCCAAGTTCACCGAAACGGGGGCCAGAAAGTTTTATTTCAGTCTGGAACTGCCATACAGTCTAGAGCAATGTCAGGTCCCTCGCAGAACGTCAGGTCACATATCTGTAAAAGGCCAGGCGGGCTAGGATGACTCCACTTTTCCACTCACAGGATTCATGTTACCTTGTTCCCCAGCTAAGCTCACACAGGAAAAGGAATCAGTTTTGTTCATCTGTATCCAGGTTGTTCCTGCTAAGTGGAGCTCTGGCATTCCTCCGCCCAGAGAGCTCCTTTTGCAAATAACAACAGTAATAGTAAAGTTTACTCTTTTTAACCTTTGTACCGCCTTTTTAAAAAATAATGTTACATGGAATAAAAAGCAACAAATTCTTGTTAAAATATATTCAAACGATGCAGAAGAATATAAAGAAAACAGTGTTTCCTTCTCCCTCCGAGCCTATCCCTAGTGGTAATCATATCCTTCCAGACTTTTCTCTATGTTTATACAAACACATACACATAAGTGTAATTTAGGAGTTTTTTGGTTCTTTTTTTTCCTTAGGAAGAAAGGATATTTGTTTATTTGCTCCCCCTTTCTTCTTATAAGACCATTCTGTAACTTACTTTTCTTTCTCTATTTTTAGTAGGCAGTTTCCAAGTCAGTACATTTTTTTAATCTTTTTTTTTCATTTTAACATCTTTATTGGAGTATAATTGCTTTACAATGGTATGTTAGTTTCAGCTTTACAACAAAGTGAATCAGTTATATATATACATATGTTCCCATATCTCTTCCCTCTTGCGTCTCCCTCCCTCCCACCCTCCCTATCCCACCCCTCCAGGCGGTCACAAAGCACGGAGCTGATCTCCCTGCGCTACAAGTCAGTACATTTTTGTAAGGACAATTATTCCGTTTTGTGGCTGTACCACAATTTGTTTATATATTTCTCTGTTGATGATACTTGGATCTTTATAATATTTTGCTATCAAAAATAAAACTGCAAGAACACCCTTGCGTGCTTGTATGGCTGTTTCCACAGGATAGGACTGGGCTTGTTGGAGATACACGTCGCATAACACCTAGCACAGCCTGGCAGTCACTGTGTTGTTACTCTCACCCTACTCATCTGAGAAGTATGATTTCTATCTTCCCATCTTTTTCTCTAGAGTCCAGCCCATCTATCCTCTGAGCCCAACCGCCTTCTTCAACTCTAATACCTGCATCCCCTCAGATGCCACCTTACATGTTCCTCAACAGCCAGGAAAGGGATTCCTGATGGGCAAATTCCAACCTTGGTGAGCACTAATGGTGGAGCCAAGGATACTCTGCTGCTGTAACAAGTTACCACAAACTTAGTGGCTTAAAACAATACAAAGGTATTATCTTACAGTTCTGGAGCCAGAGTCCAAGATGGGACTCACTGGGATTCGTGTCAGGGGGCTGAGCTCCCATCTGGAGACACGAGGTCTGTTTCCTTGTCTTTTCCTTTCCCGCTTCTAGAGGCTGCCCTCATTTATTAGCTGCTGTCCTTCATATCACTCTGACCTGACTTTCATGCTTCCCTCTTTCACATTTAAGGACCCTTTTGATTACATTGGACCCATCTGGATAATCTAGAATAATCTTTTTATTTATTGATTTATTGATTTATTTTTGGCTGCGTTGGGTCTTCATTGCTGCGCGCGGGCTTTCTCTAGTTGCAGCGAGTGGGGGCTACTCTTCGTTGTGGTGCGCAGGCTTCTCATCGTGGTGGCTTCTCTTGTTGCAGAACATGGGCTCTCGGCACGCAGGCTCAGTTGTTGCAGCACGTGGGCTCAGCAGTTGTGGCACGTGGGCTCAGTAGTTGTGGCTCGCGGGCTCTAGAGTGCAGTCTCAGTAGCTGTGGCGCACGGGCTCAGTTGCTCCACGGCATGTGGGATCTTCCCGGACCAGGACATGAACCCGTGTCCCCTGCATTGGCAGGCGGATTCTTAACCACTGCGCCACCAGGGAAGCACCAATCCAGAATAATCTTATTTTAAGGTCAATTGATGAGCCAGTGGAGTTCCATCAGCGACTGTAATTCCCTTTGCCGTGTAATATGAGTGGTGGCAGGGCAGCCCCTGCCAGCAGTGGGCCCTGCTATCTCCCTCCACAACAGTGTGGGGCGGAGGCAGGAGGCGGCAGAGGCGGCAGAGGCGGGAGATGCCCTGGCAGGTTTCTCAGCCTTGCCTGAACTGGTGACCGGGGATGAGGATCCATACGCTCTCTCAGGAGGCAGAAGGTAGGTGTCTAGCTAAGCCTCCCCCTCAGGCTAGGCTGAGTCCCAGGACACTCCTTCTGCCCTCCCCAACCCAGCCAAACACACCCCTCAGGCCCTGAAGTCCCCGCAGTCACCCTCACATACAGATCCCAGCGTTTCCTAGAAACTTAACAACCATCCCCCGACTCCTCAGCCTTTTCTACCTCAACCCTGTGAATTACGCAGAATATGTGTGTGTGTGTCTGTCTGTCTGTCCCGAGAATTTGTCACCATTTGGGTTTTTATATCTCTTTCTCAGATTGGAGTTGGTTCATTTTATAACTTAGAAAAATTAATTTTGTTCTTTTCCTTTGTTAGTTTCTTGCTTTCTCTTATCCCAAAGCAAACCATTTATTACAGGAAATACAGAGAAACAAAAAGAGAAAACATGAAACACACAAACACCCCGCCCACCTGTAGACAATCACTACTTAACACCTGGGCACTGTACCTCTCCACACTCTCTTCTTGCATCTAAGTGTATTTTAACAGAAATAGAATTTTACCACAGGGCATGTTTATAGTTCTCCGATTCCCTCTACTTTTTACTTACTGATATATGATAAATGCCCTTTCATGGTAATGCGTTTAAATTTACCTCATTGTTTTTACACCTGCCTAGTGTCATGTTGTGTCTCTGCTAGGATTTGCCCGGCCCCCCTCAGATTGGTGTTTAGTCTGCTCCTTTCACTCTTACAAATGCACTGGATGAATGCATCTGTGTGTGTGTGTGTGTGTGTGTGTGTGTGTGTGTGTGTGTGTGTGTGTGTGTAGCAGTGTGTGTCTTTTCAAGTGTCCTGTCCTGAGGGGAGCGGGGACTGGCAGAGCACAATGGCCCTTTTCAACTCCTTGGAACAAGTGGTTTCCTTTAAGGAAGGTACTTTTCCGGAAAACATGTTATTTCAGGGTCTCCTGATTCCAGAATCCAGCCTGTCCCAGAGAGAAACACCAAGCTGCTTGCAGGGTCAGGAGTGTGGAGGAAGGGCAGGCGGAGGGGCAGGGGCTCCTGACAGCTGGGTTTCCAGGCTCTTCCCTCCCTCACATGGCCTCTAGACAAGGGGGCAGGATTCTCACCTCCTCTGCACCAGGCTGAGGCCCAGCCAGTGAGTGGCGGGGGCAGTGCTGGGACAGAGCTGAGCAGAGCGGAGCAGGGTTCTCCGTCCCCTTTGTCCTGGGGTGGACCTGGGCGTGGAGAGGCAGTGTCCATACCTCTTCAGGGAGGCCTTGGCTGGGCAGCCCAGGGCTGAGGTCTGTTAAACCAGCAGTCCAACCCTTGGCAGAGTTATCTGGGGTGAGGTTTCCTGGGCTGCCTGTTCAAACTGTATACGGCAAAGACCTCTTCCTTCTTGAAAGACAGATCCAGGTGGGTCACGTGTGAGCAAGGCTCTTGTACAGGGAAACCCGGGGCAAATCAGATGGCTGGTGCTCCAGCCTCTCCTTCATCCTGAAGATATGGAATGTGTCGGCTGAGACTTGCAGCCCCCATTTACAGAGGAAAAGGGCAGGTTCACTTTGTGTCTGCAGGTTCTAGCAGCGCTGGGACGCATTGGCCCAGAGCGACCCACAGCGGGGGCTCAGGCCCCTCGGCTGTAAAATGGAGATGAGGGGGTTGCTGTGAGCAAAGACAGGATGAAATGCAGAAAGCATAGTGCCTGGCACACAGTAGGAGTCCAATAAATAAGAACTAGTATTAGCAGAATGAACAGAGAGAATGCTGCATTTGGAGACTGAGAGATTGGGGGTTCAAGTGCAGCTCCACCCAGACTTCCAGGTGACCTTGAGCAGCCTCTTCCCTCACAGCCACCAAGTAAACGCTCCCGGCTTTGCCAGCCTCCTGGTGCCAGCCTTAGCCTCTGTCCTTACACTGCCACCTCCTCCCTTGGGGATAGAGGGGCTCCGTGCTGGCCTGTTAGAGAACCCCTCCCTCTTCTTACACAATGGGCTGCACTGGGAGGAATGGCAGGAGCACTTCAGGCCAACACACACCACGGCATACTCACACACACGCCTGACAACATACACACTCACACCATACAACGCACACACACAGATGCCACACGCACGCACCGCACCCAAACCACACACATTCTCGCCCCCACACACTCCACACACGTAAGAAAAGCAGGACTGTAGGAGCTGCTCCTCCCTTCTCTGGGGCATCATTCCAGGCTCTCCTTGACCCCAGCTCCCCTAGACCCATCTCTGAGCAGATGCTCCTGCTTCTCCAAGAAAACAGCCTATCTGGCATGATGCCCTCATCTCCCTCCTTCCCCACGCGCCCCCCACACAACATGAGCATCTACCCCTATCCTCAAGCATCTTTCCCAGCAGCATTGCCCTGCCCCCCACCTGCCATCCAGACCTGACCCCTCGGACCCCCTCCGCGTGCTCCACCCTTCCGTGGGTCCCTTCCTCGCTGGCGGCTGTCAGTGTCTCCCTCGGCAACCCTTCTCCTTAGGGCCTTCCATATGCTCAACTTCCCTCCCCTTCTTAAAAAGACCAGTAGTAGGGGCTTCCCTGGTGGCGCAGTGGTTGGGAGTCCGCCTGCCGATGCAGGGGACACGGGTTCGTGCCCCGGTCCGGGAAGATCCCACGTGCCGCGGAGCGGCTGGGCCCGTGAGCCATGGCCGCTGAGCCTGCGCGTCCGGAGCCTGTGCTCC
>NW_006783413.1:1035803-1039242 GCF_000442215.2 Lipotes vexillifer | reverse complement strand
AAAAAAAAAAAGACAAGTAGTAAACTCTTCCTCTGGCCACCATACATCGCCCTGCTTCCCTTCAGATTATCTTCAGCTGTGATCTCCTGCTGACTCAGCTCCCACTGCCTCCACCGCCCCTGCGCACGCCCGCGCCCACGCACATGCACACCGCCGTGGGGCTGCTCCCTAAACCGTTCTCGCCAAGGTCATTGTCAACTGTCACGTTGCCTAACCCAAGGCCTCTTCTGGGTTCTCACCTTCGCTGGCCCCCCTGATGCTTTCAACCAACTGACCTGCCCTCTCTGAGAACCACTCCCTCCCTCGTAGGGTTGTCCGATAAAATACCAGACACCCAGTTCGATTTGGGTGTCAGATAGACAATGAGTAATGTTTTAGTATAAGTGTGTCCCAAATACTGCATGGGACCTATGTATACCAAAAATTATTTGTTGTCTACCTGAAATTAGAATTAACTGGATGTCCTGTATTTTTATTTGCTAAATCGGGTAACCCTACTCCCCACTTCTCTGCCCCCCTCGCTCCCCACCTTCCTGCCCCTTCTCTAGCTGCTCCTCCTTGGCGCCTCCTTTTTGTCAGCCTGCTCCAGGGTGCTGGCCTTGACTGCCTGCCCTTCTCAAACTCCCTGCTTTCCTGGAACAGCCTCTCCCTCACCCTCGGCTCCACCTCCACTGCGGGCCGGCCACCCCCTGAGTCTCCAGGAACCTTCTCTCCAGCCCCTGCTGCACGGGCCACCACTCCCCTGTGGCAACAGCAGGTTGCAACGCTGGTGTGTGTGTGTGTGTGCGTGTGTGCGCGCGTGTGTGTGCGTTAGGGAAGACTGCTCCTGCCCATCCTGACAAGGGAGGCTGCCTCTTTGTTGTCTTCATCTTCTGTTGCCCGGAAACATGCTGGCCAGATGTGGCAAGAAGTGGTTCCCTCAGGAGCTGGCTGTGGCCCAGCCTCGCCCCCTCGCGCCCACTCATGCTGAACTGTTTACTCCCTGCCCGCAGGTTCTCTGAACCTCCATTCATGTTGAAGTTCCCTCTGTCTGGACACCCTCCCCCAAACTCTGCTTGCTGAAGTGCCAACTTTTCTTCAAGTCCAACTTGAGACCCACCTCCTCCCAGGTTTCCCTGGGTCTCCCAGCTCTCCCTCCCTTGAGCACCTGTGTTATTTGCACCCTTGTCCAGGTGACTATATTGGGAGTTCATCGAATGCTGGGACCAGGTCTAGTTGACTCCCACATTCCCTGGGCGGGGCCTGGTACACAGATGGTGCTCAGCCAGTGTTTATTGAATGGAGGAGTGAATGACAATGAGTGAATGAGTGATGAGATGAATGAATGAATGCATGAGTAGATGAGGATGTAAGGCTAAGTGAGTAGATGGAGTGGGTGGACGGATGGGTGGATGGATGGGTGGATGAGTGAGGGGATGAGCAAATGAGCAAATAAGGAGACCTCAGGGCTTGACAGACTGCCCGCCTGCACAGTGAGGCTGCCCCGCACATTGCTTGCTTTCAGAGCTGTGTGAGTCCAGCCTACAGACCTTCCCTCCACGGACCCAGGGAAGGATGTGACCACACGATACAGAGGCAAAACCCTGGGCCTGGGGTCTTGATACTTGGGTCCAGCTGAAGATGCCCGACCTGGAACAGAGCTAACTCTGCTTGAGATCAGAGAGAGGCTGAGGCCCACTCTTCTCTCCCTCCCAGATCTCGCACTGCCGTCTCTGCCCACCTGGAGCTCCTGTGCCTGTTATTTCTTTGTCCCTGGACATGCTCAGCCACCTCTTACTGGTCTGCGCACCTCTGAGAACAGGCCGCCGCTGAGCTCCTGTGGAGATGCACCACCCAGGACCCCTACAAGGAAGGACTTCAGGGCCAACCTCAGCTGCAGAGCTGCTTTGCCTGAGGTCAAACTTGGGAGGCTGGTGGGGAGCACTCAGAGACAGCAAAGGTGGGGGGATATTAAGGGCCTGCATCATTATTTGTCTCCTTCCTCTGTCTAATCCTGCTTCCTCCTCCTGCCCTCACACATGCTGATCCCTATAAACATCTTGCACCCCAAACTCTGTCTGGGCTTCACTTTCAGAGAACATGACCTGAACAGTTCACTCCACTCAGCTGCGGACCTCCAGGTCCTCCCTGCAGCTGGTACACTCCACATGCGCTACGAAGACCCTGCTTGCGGGCTCTAGGGTCCAGAGTGACCAAGATGCAGTCGCCAGGAGCTCCTGTCCCTGGGCTGTGCCTCTTCCCTCCCCATGCTCACCCCACTCCACCCCACTCCATGCCTCTGCACCAGCCTGACTCTCTCCCTGTCCCCTTACCTTTCTGCACCTCTGCATCCGTAAGCCTCTGTCTCTGAGAGTCCTTCCTATGGCAGCCACATGGCCAGAGTGGCCCATCCGGGCACCCTCAGAGGCCAGACCTCCTCTCAAGGTCAGTCCGCCCCCTTCAACAGGCAGGTCCTGAGAGAGTCATTCCTTCAGGGCTGGCTGGAGACATGAGTCAGGAGACTCAGAATTCTGCACCCTTCAAACCATATGCTAAATATGGCCTGGCATTTATTTCATGGGTACAGAGAAAACAGATTTTCTATAAATAAAAACTGAACATCTACTAATTTGTGATGCAAAAAAGAGCTTTGTTACATACTGTCAATATAACATAACATTTTAACTTATTTGAAATTAACTTTCAGTTCTGTCATTTGAAGTTCTATCATTTTTCTATCATTCCTGAGTGACACAAGTCACTTACAGTCTCTAAGAATAGAAGTGACCTATAAGAATATAGTAATAAAGCCTCATTCAAAATATGTTTCAAAGTCTTCTTTCTGGCTTTCCTGTTAACAAAACATCTTGTACTTTCTGTGACTCTATTTTTCTCTTCTGTTTCCTTTTGTGATTCCCCAACCCTGATTCTTGGGAGACCCATAAAAGGATATGCATTTTCAATTATAAAATAAATCGCCAGTTCCCAGGAAGCAGCCCTTTGGTTTCAGAATTTCGGGGCTGCTTTCAGGTAACGGGTAGGAGGCAGATCTCAGGGGTGGGCTCTGCAGGATGTGCACAGGCAAGTAGCAAAATGACTCAATCAGAGGAACAGATAAGTTTGTAAAACTGTCCACTGAGGGCGCTGCTTCCTCTGGTGGCAATAGAACCAGTTTCATAGGCATCCTGGAATAACTTGAGTTAACCAACACTCTGTTCACTATAAAGTCCAGTGATATTTCAGTTCACTGTGAAGCTCAGAAGAGCTGGCCCACCATACCATCCAACTCTGCCCGGTCACTCAAGCTCCGGACCTCTCCTAAGCCCCATCCTGTGGGTTGGGTCCAGCTGACTCCCACCTGGTCCCATCACCATGGATCTCCCAGACTGGAGGCCATGGCAAGCTGGGATGGGATGGGACAGGGAGTTTTCTGGGTACAGGCAGGGAAGGACAGGAATGC
>NW_006783413.1:1026633-1035662 GCF_000442215.2 Lipotes vexillifer | reverse complement strand
AGGAATGCCAGGCTTGAAGGAATGGGTAATCAGAGAAGGCTTGCTGGGGGGGTAGATGAGTCTGACCACCAGCAGAGCAAATCCTGGGGGCTGGTAGGTCTCACATGAAAGTCCAGAAGTCCCGGACACCCGCCACTGGCTGGGCGTGGTGACCTGGCCCCGTGGAGAGAGAAGCCTCCTGGCGAAACGTGGCCACCGTGAAGCTGGGGTGTGGGCCCCCCTGAGAATCCTGGGTCCTTGAGTCACAGCTGAAACAGCAGAGGATGCAGGTGATGGCCACGGTGACCACGAATAGCACGGCCACCATTCCAATCACTGCTGTTTCCATGGCCCCGTTTGGCCACTGACCCACTGAGCAACCCGGGATGCGTCTCAGACCTTAGCTCCCCATCCGAAGCGAGGGGCTCTTGGTGATGGCAGGTACCCTTGCTCCTCCAGCTGCTCTCCCGGTGGTCTTCTAAGAAGATACCAGTCTGAGGCCCTGGCTGGTGCCCCCTCTGGGCCGTTGGGTGCCCCACATGGCTCTACTCCGACCTCAGGGGTTCTCTACCACTGTTTTCTAAGCCTCGGGCCAGGTTTCTAAGAGCCATGGGCAACTCCCCTGGCAGCTCTGGAAGAAGCGCTGTCCTGAAAGATGTGAGCTCAAGACTTCCTGGATGCAGGGGGCTGGAAGGAGAAGGCAGAAGACTGCTCAGAGGGAGCCTCACTAACCCGGCCCTCTGATGACGCATATGGAGTTCACAAGTGTTTGTACACTCAGACAAAAGACAAAATACTCCCCATCCTGTGGATCCAAGATGAGCCCAGGCTCCTCCCCTGGAGGAACCTTGGGCCAGTCCTTGAATCAGCCCCTGGCCCTGTGCTGGGGGCAGGAACCAAAGTGGGGAGGAGGCAACGGCAGCTCTGGGCCAGATGCAGGGAGTGCTGCTAGGAAACAAGTGCCCTTTCATTCGGCCTCCTTTTCTGCACTGGCTGGGAGAGTGCTGTTGAGATAAGGCAGGTCATGCTCCGGGAGGGATATCTGAACCCTTCAGTAACTACTGTGGGCTCCTTAGTCCCTCTCTCAGGTCTTCTGCTCCAGCCTCCCCGCAGCCCTCCTCGCTGCATGCTCGTGCGGTGAAAACTTACCCTGGGCTCCGCGAGGGACAGCTCTGGCTGTACGCAGTGCCGTGGGCTCCTGGCCCGGTGGCCACCCCAGGAGCCAGGCCATGGCACACTCATTCCCAGGGTACTGCAGCCTTGGTCCTGCCTGGGACGAGGCTCTGAGATGTCTGAGCGGCTGTGAGCACTTCCTGCATTCCTTCCTCCAATTGTGAGTGAGGGCCCAGGACCCGCACAGCTGCCAGCCCCCTTGGTGACTGCACTCACCCGACCTCACCCCCCATGCACACCCATGCCACTCCAGCCCTGCTCCCTGCCAGGGTCTCCACTTCACCAGCTCAGGGGAGGGTGTGAGCCAGGCCCAGGCCACAAGTCTGCCAGAAGGGGCTCCATCCTGACTGTCACTCGGTCACAGCCCTTCCACAGCCAACACCTCCTGAGACCACCACCACTTCCGGAAAGTAGACTAGGTTATTAGCCTCACTTTACCCAACCTTGGAGAAAAGGCATTGTGAGAAACAATAATTCCAGGTACTAGACAGGTCAGGCACTGTCTAGTATCATGGTTCCAGCAACACTGCGAAGTGATATTATCTCCATTTCAGAGATAACAGTGCCCATAGTCACAGAGGTTAAATGCCCTGCCCAAGGCCTACTGCTAGTTAGTAGTGATAACTAGAGTACCAAATCGTCTAGGAGGGGCTTCCTCCCTTTCCTCTTAGTTTGATGCTCTCTCTAGGTACCACCTAGAGCAGTTGCCTCCTTCTACAGTTTTACTGATCAGAGTGCAAAGACCCAGAGAGGGCCAAGGCCTAGCCCAGGGTCACACAGCCTGGGTCCTTTTCAATTTCTCCAAGGCCCAGTGAACTTTCTTTGGTACTAGTTGTAGGAAACTGCCTACACACAGAATGGGAGAGTGACAATTCGGAGTAAATGATACCCTGCTAAATTCTCTCCCCTCCCTTTTCTAAGATGACCGGACACCCACACAGAGGAGGAGCCTGGAGCCAGCGGGGGCTGTGACAGGAAGCTGGACACTTTGAATTATTTGTATTAGCTGGGGCCACGAGAAGCAGGAGACAGGAAACATGATGAGCCAATCTGTGGGGCCTGTGGTTTCAGACTGAATTACTAAAATCAATTAGTCAGTTTGGGAGATGGAGGGCACCAGGGGAACTGCTTGCCCTAAGGGTTTATTCCAGGTATTTTCTCTTCTTGTGACTTTTGTAATCCTATGATAGACAGTCCCTGCCTATGAGCCCCAGACGCAATGGGGCTCCCAAAGATGTCTACCACTTAGACACACATCTGTCCTCCCAGCATCCATCACTATCTACTGGTCAGAAGAAAGACCACGCCCCATACATTCCATATATATATATATTTCTTTTTTCTTTTGGCCTTACCACATGGCACGTGGGATATTAATTCCCCCACTAGTGATCGAACCTGCACCCCCTACAGTGGAAGCTCAGTCTTAACCACTGGATCACCAGGGAAGTCCCCCATACATCCCACTTACATTAACAAGGGAAAAGGTGATGGCAGGCATCCTGGTTCTCCCAGAGGATGCTCGAAGCCACACTTAGGAAAGACAGGCCAGCCAAGGCTGACATGGGGCTCTGCAGAGGGATGGGGGGCATGGTCCAAGCCAGCAGGCTACAGACCTCCACACACCCCCAACACTGGGGAGATAGGGTAGGAACACAAGCTCCCTCAGCAAGGCCCCAGGAGCTCAACGGCCTAATCCTTACAGGGTCCTACTGCTATACCTGGTGTCCCTGAAGCCCCAAGCTTCTGGTAGTGGTTATTCCAAGCACATTTACTTTTCTAGAGAGCATGAGGCTCTGGGAATCCTTCCTGAGCATCTGTTGTGTGGACTGGTCCCACCCTGGGCAGTGGGGAGCCCTCAAAGAGTTCTCAGACCTATGAAGCCAGGGGCCTTTGAATCTTGCCGTAAATCTCTAGGGAAAGAGAGTGTTCAGTGTGCCAACAGAAATAACGATAACAACAACAATAATAATAAATTGGAAACCCATAGGAGTAACAAATTCGTCTTGGTCAAAGACACAGAGAAGGGAAGGTGCAGGGTGTTTTCTGAGCCTGAGGACTGGAGCAGTGCGGATAGGACAAAAGGAACACGAGTAGGCACGAAACAGACCAGGGGGCCTTGAATGGCCAACCAGGAGGCAGAGACTTTGTTCCAAGGGCAGTGAGGAGGCTACAGTGTGGGGACACTTCACAAAGGGGCAGGGCTGGAGGTAGGCAGCCCAGAGGGCCTGCGGCAGGAGTCCAGGCTGGGGATGAGCTAAGGGCAGCCGTAGGGGGAGGCGGGTTCAAAAGGCACCGTAGACCCTGATCCACTTTCCCAAGCCTGCAGTCTAGTCCAGCTCTCAGTGTGAACTTGCCTCCCTCTCGCCCTTCCACCCCTTCCCATCCCAGCCCTCACAGAGAATCCACCAGGAAATAGAAAAGAAACAGGACATTCTGTTCCAGTGAGTCAGTCACCAGGCCCCGGACTTTCTGGCCTGTTCTCCAGCCCTCGCCTGGCCCCCAAGCCTCTCCCCCTCCACTTCCCACCCTGGCTCACAGGACTTCCTTCCTCAGGGGAGGCCTCAGAACAAGATTTCCTTCCTCACTTTGGAATTCCGTCAGCTGTTCTGGGGTATTTGGGTTCTGGTCTCCAGGCTTTGGCAAGAAGTTTCTGTCATCTATCCCATTTTAGGGAAGAGGAAACTGAGACTCCATTGAGGTGAGCACTCTCCCAAGGCCACCCAGAACCACACCCTCCCTCCCAGACACAGCGCCAGCCACACCCAAGCACAGGAGGGGTCAGGCTGTCTGGAGACTCAGGGCCTGGATAAGAAACCCTGACCCAGTTACCAAAGAAACATTAATTCAGCACAGCCCATGGAAGGGGGCTTCTGCAGCTCCAGAGCGCAGTCTGCCCTAGAGATGGACTGAAAAGAGCCCTGGAGTTAGAGCCCAGGGGCCAGCCTGGATGGCCTCTTCCCCCTCTGTCTGTCTGGGCAGGGCTGCCTGCAAACCCTAACCTCCCCCTCACCAGAGCTCAGGCCCCAGGCCTTCTCACCTACTGTCCTCGGAGCCCTGCAGAACCACCCAATCTCCCTGATGCAGGGCTTGCACCAGGCACTCGTTCCCACTGGAGAGGAAGGTACTGGGCGAGGCAGACACAGGGCTGGCTGCTCCCTCCCTCCTACTTGAGTTACAATCAAGAGCCTCTTCACAAAAGCTTCTTAGTGGTTTTTATTTTCTTGTATTAAGGCACCATTGACTTGACTGTGCAGCCTCAAGCTACCTTCTGCAAATGAAAGGGCGTTACCAGGGCGCCTCCCAGCTACCGCCCTGGCAGAGGCCTGGTTGTTCGGAGATAACAGGGTACACCTTCTGTGCATCCCCACACCCCTGTGCACCTGCACCAGACTGGCCGTCACTTCTGGTGCCCGTTGGGACTTACAGTCACAAGGTGGCGTCCGCCCCCGAAGGACCACCACCACCCCTGCTCTCAGCCCCGTCAGGGCCACCCCTGGTGCTCTTCATTTCTCTGCCTCCATAGCACATGGGGCACAGTAGGCGAATGAAGCCCAAGCAGGTCCCGATGTTCACCGCCGAGAGGTGCCCTTCTGCACGGGAACCTCGGGGTCCCCGCATCCTGGTGATGGTGGGGCAGGCTGCCATTCAGGCATCAGCGGCGGCCTCGCTGGGCCTGGTGGGCGTGGTGGGCGAGGTGATGGTGGTGATGGAGGGTCGCATGGGGCATGTGAGGCACACGACCAGAATAACGGAAATGGTGCAAGCGTCCCAGGTGGCCCCGGCCTGAGGAGATCGGAGGCTGGGCCCACCGGACTCGGTTTCTCCTTGCAGCAGGGTGGTTCCTCTCCACGTCAGGCTCCTCCTGTCTGCAGTACAAGCAGGCGGCCACCAGCAGCAGCAGCAGAAGAGCCACAGCAGTGCCTATGATCAAGCCCACGAGGGTCGTGCTCCCCAGGAAGCCCAGCATCTGGGAGTTGACAGCGGCCTCCGCTCGGTGGCTCCTCGCTGCTTCCTCCCCTTCGGCAGCCTCTGCTCAGCCCTCACAGTCACTGGACTTTGTTTTCTCAGCTCCTGTGGGCTGGAGAGCAGCCAGGGAATGTGGGTGCAGCCTCTTTGGGCTGGAGCTGCCAGCCAAGGGGAGGTCTGGCCACTGTTAGCTCTGGGGAGGCCCACAGCGAGGTTTGGTCGGGACAGAAGAGCTGAAAGGAGGGGCTGCGGGGTGGGGAGGGGCCGGAGGCTGGAGATAAGAGTCTAGGCCCCCAATCCTGCTGTTCGGCCAAGTGACTGGGCCAGCTCAGTCCCCTCCATGGGCTCCCTCCTCTCTGAGAGAGAGCACAGCACATGGGTTCTCAAACCACATGACTCACTTACCCTGTGATTGGGCACAAGTTTCCTAAACGCTCTGTGCCTCAGTTTCCTCATCTGTAAAATGGCTCATTAGAGCATATTTCCTCATAGGGTTTTCTGAGGATTCAAGGAGTTAAGATTTATAAGGCACTTAAACCGGGTCCTGACACATTTGCCACTGATATTAAGGCAGTGGAGTTTGGACCAGTCGACTTGGGAGACCTCATGCCATCTGAGAGTCTGCGGCTCCCTGTCCTGCAGCCCACAGAGGCCTCCTGGACTAGTCAGGTTCTATCGTGCAATTGTCCCACACTTCAGGAGCTCAGGCAGGCCCCGCAGGCAGAGTTTTACCATCCAGGGAAGCTGAACAACTGTCTCTGCGTCCTTGGTCCTGGTGGATCTGGGAGCTAAGAGGGTCTGGGTGTTAGCCCAGGGCTGCAGGAGGCAGGAAGGAGGCTGCTGAGGTCAGAGAGGCCCCAGTGCCAGCCTCCTGGCTTCCAACCAACAGGCTCAACTGGCCATAAACGGCAGGCCCTCGCTCCACCCCAGCCTCCCTGCCCAGCAGTTGTGACACGCCATTCCTGCCTGGGGGAGAATTTACAGAGGAGGCAGGACCTGAGCAGTTTCGCATCCCTCTCCCCTTCCTGGTCCTGAATCCTCTGTTCATCTAGACAAGCACTTACCCGTCCCACCCACACATCCAGGGATGGGCGCCCACTATCTCCCTGGACAGCCCCTTCTGCTGTGGGCTTGTCGGCCTGTTCTCACAGCTCTTCCTCACACACGGCAGGGCCTCCCCGAAGCCCCAGCTCTGCATCTCCATCCCGAGACCATGGACGCCCAGGGGCCCTCCACAGTGAGCCCACCACTGTGGGACCTTGAACAAGCCCCTCCCCTGCAGCCTGTTTCCTCCTCTGGAAAAGTGCCAGGGCAAGAGGTGACCTCTGGGGACCTTCCCTCTCTGACCTCAATCTGAGATGAGCTCTCTCAGGGAAGCCCCAAACCCTTAGGGCAAAGCTCCTCTGGATGGAAAAGCCAAGCATTCCCTTCAACCAAATTGGGCTCTGGGGGCAGCAGGTCTAATGAGTCCTGGGGCTTTCACCCTGGGGTGGGGGGCGTGGAGGGAGGAAGCCACTTGAACTTTTAATGATGCCCAAGTGAGAACTCCCTCCTGTGGCTTCTAGAGGCCTTCGAGCCCAGCTGCCTTCCCTGGGGGCCTGTTAAGGAGGGAAGTGTGCTGGAAGGAGGAGGAGGAAGCCAAACAGAACTTTCTCCTTCTTGGGAGCTTCTCCAAGGAATCTCCCACCCCACACCAGCCACGGGAGGGGGGCAGGGTCCTGCAACTGGCAGAACTCCAGTCAGCACTAAGGGCCTCTTGGAGTCACACAGACCCAGCCCTCACTGAGAGCCAGAGAAACTGAGGGAGGGGACTTGCCTAAGGTACCCCAGCTTTGTGGGCTATTCTAGACAGCAAATAATCAAGACAGCACGATTCCTGGAGTGAGGGGGGCTCCAGACTGAGAGCTGAGATCAGCTGAGGACCGTCCGCAGAGATAACAAGGAAAGGGTGTGCGGATTTGGATGACTTTGGGAGGGCCAGGGAATTGGGGGAGCTCCCCCATCCTACACACACATACACACACATTTATTTTCTTAAGTGCAGGGTCACTCTCCATCTGAACAGAAGATACAGTCCCAAGGTGGGCATTTGATTTGAAGCTTTGGGCACTCGGGAAGGTGTTGAGACCATGGTCCTCCAGGACGTCACAAGTGGCTGAGACCTCCTTGGAGGGCTTGCAGGACTGATGACCTTAGAGGATGTGTGGCTGTGTCTAGGGATTCCCTGCCTCAGAAAAGCTGTCCTGTGGCATTGTCACTGTATTTCTCCCTTAGGGTCGGGGCTTCTGCACGCTCCACAAGCAGCCTTCCAAGATAAGGGGCCAGAGTTCCAGAAAATACATACGGCTGATGGGTCAAGACTTTTGGAGTTCATATCATTAGCTTCATGCCCACGCTCTCCAGGGTGCACAGACCTCTGCATGGACTTGCACACATGCGCACACGTGTACACTTGTAAACCAACATTGCACTGAGAGCAAACTCATGCACCAAGAGTTGTGTGTGCACACACTTATACACAAGTGCACAAGTGCACACAAGTTCCCTACAAGCTCACAAACTTGTGCTTGTACTGGCTGCAAGTGGTTGTCGGTTGTCCCATGACAGCAACCATTGTTTTCACTAATTGGTGGCACCACCTAGCGGTGACACTGTAAATAAATCAATTTTGTATTCGGACCTGTCAAAAGTTATAGTTCCCTGGTGCGCAGTGGTTGAGAGTCCGCCTGCCGATGCAGGAGACACGGGTTCGTGCCCCGGTCCGCGAAGATCCCACGTGCCGCGGAGCGGCTAGGCCCGTGAGCCACGACTGCTGAGCCTGCGCGTCCGGAGCCTGTGCTCCGCAACGGGAGAGGCTGCAACAGTGAGAGGCCTGCGTACCGCAAAAAAAAAAAAAAAACGGATCATTTTTGTTGTTTAAGTAGAGAATCGCATGCAGAAATACAATCAAGGAGGTTTTTTCGTGGGGGGCGGAGTCAACATGGCGGACTAGGAGGACGTGGAATTCGCGTCTCCTCGCAACTAGGGCACCTACCAGGCACTGGTGGGGGACCACTGACACCTAAGGGAATGGGAGGAACCCCCAGCAACCGGGTAGGACCTGGGCGTTGGGGGGAGTGAGGGGGGAGGAGAAATGGAGGCGGGATGGGGCCCGGGGCCCCTGAAGGGCGGCTGGGGGAGGGGAAGGGATCCCATGCCCAGAGGGGGAAAGGAAGGGGCCATTGGGAGCACAAAGGATCAAAAGGGAGCATGGCCAGCATTTCCCATGCCCACTTGGGCCCCTGGGAGCCTGCTGAGATCCCGGGCCTGATCCTCTGCCCACTGAGGCCCCCTCCAGCCACGCGGGTCCTGAGGGAGTGGGAGGGATAGAAGGCGGAGCAAAAGTAAAGGCCGGACCTACGGGACAGGCACCCCTGAGGGGTGGTTGGGTGAGGGAAGGAGTTCCTACACCCAGCGGGACCCACCCACGGTTCGGGGTCCAGCGGGGACAGGGGAGACCCTGGTTGGGGGTCAGAGGAATAGAAGGGAACACAGCCAACACTTTCCCTGTCCGCTTAGGCACCGGGGAGCCTGTTGGGCTCCCAGGCCTAATCCTCTGCCCTCGGAGCCTCCCTTCTGCTGTGCCTCTACACCCCCACCCAGGGCCCTACCTCTACACTCAGAGGTAGCCCCTCTGAGACCCCCTCCAACTTTGCTGGGCCTAAACCCCACCCACACACCCTCACTCAGGGCCTTACCTCTAACTCCGGAAATCCACACTCCAGAAGTCCCCTTTCGGATGTGCTACCTCTCCCCTTCCGGGCAGGTCCTAAGCAGAGGCCCCACCCCACGCCAGAAAGTCACCCCCCACCCCGCCTAGGCCCCACCCATCCTAAACCCCACCCCTACCTAAGTTCCACCCCACCCCC
>NW_006783413.1:1013521-1026412 GCF_000442215.2 Lipotes vexillifer | reverse complement strand
AAGCCCAAGGCTTTTTTTTTTTTTTCTACTTTTCGGTTGGGGTTCTGTTTTACCTTGTTGTTGTTTATATTTTTATTTTTTTAATAAATCTTTTATTTTTCTAATTTTATTTTATTCTTTATACTTTGTTATTGTTCTGCTCCTTTTGGCTTGTTCCCCCTTTTTTTTCTTTTTTCTGTTGTGGTTTTATTTTACTTTGTTGAAGTTGTTTCAATTATATTTTTATTTTTCCTAATATATTTATTATCTAATTTTACTTTTTAAAAAATTCTTTGTTATTGTACTGCTCCTTTTTTCCTTTTTCTTTTCCTTTTTTTTTTTGCCACGCCATGCAGCTTGTGGGATCTTGGTTCCCAGGCCACAGGTCAGGCCTGAGCTCCTGTGATGGGAAAGCCAAGCCCAAACCGCTGGACGAACAGAGAACCTCAGACCCCAGGGAATATTAATCGGAGTGAGGCCTCCTGGAGGTCCTCATCTCAGCACCAAAACCCAGCTCTACCCAACGGCCTACAAACTCCAGTGCTGTATGGCTCAGGCCAAACAATCAGTAAGACAGGAATACAGCCCCACCATCAAAAAAAAAAAAAAAAAAAAAAAAAGTGAAATGACCAAAAAATATGTTACAGACGAAGGAGCAAGGTAAAAACCTGCAAGACCAAATAAATGAGGGCAGAATAGGCAACCTACCTGAAAAAGAATTCAGAGTAATGATAGTGAAGCTGATCCAAAACCTCGGAAACAGAATGGGGAAACTACAAGAAATGTTAAACAAAGATCTAGAAGAACTAAAGAACAAACAAACAGTGATGAACAACACAATTACTGAAATTAAAAGTACTCTAGAAGGAATCAGTAGCAGCATAACTGAGGCAGAAGAATGGATAAGTGAGCTGGAAGATAAAATGGTGGAAATAACTGCTGGGGAGAAGAGTAAAGAAAAAAGAATGAAAAGAACTGAGGACAGTCTCAGGGACCTCTGGGACAACATCAAACGCACCAACATTCGAATTATAGGGGTCCCAGAAGCAGAAGAGAAAAATAAAGGGGCTGAGGAAATATTTGAAGAGACTATAGTCGAAAACTTCCCTAACATGGGAAAGGAAATAGTCAATCAAGTCCAGGAAGTGCAGAGAGTCCCATACAGGATAAATCCAAGGAGAAACATGCCAAGACACATATTAATCAAACTATCAAAAATTAAATACAAAGAAAGAATATTAAAAGCAGCAAGGGAAAAGCAACAAATAACATACAAGGGAATCCCCATAAGGTTAACAGCTGATCTTTCAGAAGAAACGCTGCAAGGCAGAAGGGAGTGGCAGGATATTCTAAAGTGATGAAAGGGGAAAACCTACAACCAAGATTACTCTACCTGTCAAGGATCTCATTCAGATTTGACAAAGAAATGAAAAGTTTTACAGACAAGCAAAAGTTAAGAGAATTCAGCACCACAAAACCAGCTCTACAACAAATGCAAAAGGAACTTCTCTAAGCAAGAAACACAAGAGAAGAAAAAGACCCACAAAAACAAAAACAAATCAATTAAGAAAATAATAGTAGGAACATACATATCGATAATCACCTTGATTGTAAATTGATTAAATGCTCCAACCAAAAGACACAGACTGGCTGGATGGATACAAAAATGAGACCCTATATATGCTTTCTACAAGAAACCCACTTCAGACCTACGAATACATACAGACTGAAAGTGAGGGGATGGAAAATGATACCCTATGTAAATGGGAATCACAAGAAAACTGGAATAGCAATACTCATATCAGATAAAACAGACTTTAAAATAAAGAGTGTTACAAGAGATAATGAAGGACACTACATAATGATCAAGGGATCGATCCAAGAAGAAAATATAACAATTATAAATATTTATGCACCCAACATAGGAGCACCTCAATACATAAGGCAAATGCTAACAGCCATAAAAGGAGAAATTGACAGCAACACAATAATAGTGGGCGACTTTAACCCCCAACTTACACCAATTCACAGGTAATCCAGACAGAAAATAAATAAGGAAACACAAGCTTTAAATGACACAATAGACCAATAGACTTAATTGATATTTTTAGGACATTCCACCCAAAAGCGGAAGAATACACTTTCTTCTCAAGTGCACATGGAATGTTCTCCAGAATAGATCACATCTTGGGTCACAAATCAAGCCTTGGTAAATTTAAGAAAATTGAAATCATATTGAGCATCTTTTCCAAACACAACACTATGAGATTAGAAATCAGTTTCAGGAAAAAAAACTGTAAAAAACACAAATACATGAAAGCTAAACAGTGCCCTGCTAAATAACCAAGAGATCACTGAAGAAATCAAAGAGGAAATTAAAAAATACCTAGAAACAAATGACAACAAAAACATGACAACCGAAAACCTATGGGACGCAGCAAAAGCATTTCTAAGAGGGAAGTTCATAGCAATTCAAGCTCACCTGAAGAAACAAGAAAAATCTCAAATAAACAATCTAACCTTACACCTAAAGGAACTAGAGAAAGAGGAACAAACAAAACCCAAAGTTATTAGAAGGAAAAAAATCCATGAAGATCAGAGCAGAAATAAATGAAATAGAAACAAAACAACAGCAAAGATCAATAAAACTAAAAGTTGGTTCTTTGAGGAGATAAACAAAATTGATAAACCTTTAGCCAGACTCATCAAGAAAAAGAGGGAGAGGACTCAAATCAATAAAATTAGAAATGAAAAAGGAGAGATTACAACTGACACTGCAGAAATACAAAAGATCATAAGAGACTACTACAAGCAACTATATGCCAATAAAATGGACAATCTGGAAGAAATGGATAAATTCTTGGAAAGGTACAACTTTCCCAGATTGAACCAGGAAGAATTAGAAGATATAAACAGACCAATCACAGGTAATGAAATTGAAACTGTAATTAAAAATCTTCCAACAAACAAAAGTCCAGGACCAGATGGCTTCACAGATGAATTCTATCAAACATTTAGAGGAGTTAACACCTATCCTTCTCAAACTCTTCCAAAAAATTGTAGAGGGAGGAACACTCCCAAACTCATATTATGAGGCCACCATCACCCTGATACCAAAACCAGACAGATATCACAAAAAAAGAAAATTATAGACCAATATCACTGATGAACATAGATGCAAAAATCCTCAACAAAATACTAGCAAACAGAATCCAACAGCACATTAAAAAGATCATACACCATGATCAAGTGGGAGTTATCCCAGGGATGCAAGGATTCTTCAATATATGCAAAACACTCAATCTGATACACCATATTATCAAACTGAAGAATAAAAACCATATGATCGTCTCAATAGATGCAGAAAAAGCTTTTGACAAAATTCAACACCCATTTATGATAAAAGCTCTCCAGAAAGTGGGCATAGAGGGAACCTACCTCAACATAATAAAAGCCATATATGACAAACCCACAGCAAATATCATTCTCAATGGTAAAAAACTGAAAGCATTTCCTCTAGGATCAGGAACAAAACAAGGATGTCCACTCTCACCACTATTATTCAACATAGTATTGGAAGTCATAGCCACAGCAATCTGAGAAGAAAAAGAAATAAAAGGAATACAAATTGGAAAAGAAGAAGTAAAACTGTCACTGTTTGCTGATGACATGATACTATACATGGAAAATCCTAAAGATGCCACCAGAAAAGTACTAGAACTAATCAATGAATTTGGTAAGGTTGCAGGATACAAAATTAATGCACAGAAATCTCTTACATTCCTATACACCAACAATGAAAGATCAGAAAGAGAAATTAAGGAAACAATCCCATTTACCATCGGAACAAAAAGAATAATATACCTAGGAATAAACCTACCTAAGGAGGCAAAAGATCTGTACTCAGAAAACTATAAAACACTGATGAAAGAAATCAAAGATAACATAAAACAGATGGAGAGATATACCATGCTCCTGGATTGGAAGAATCAATATTGTGAAAATGACTATACTACCCAAGGCAATCTACAGGTTCAATGCAATCCCTATCAAATTACCAATGGCATTTTTCACAGAACTAGAACAAGAAATTTCACAATTTGTATGGAAACACAGAAGACCCCGAATAGCCAAAGCAATCTTAAGAAAGGAAAACGGACCTGGAGGAATCAGTCTCACTGACTTCAGACTAAACTACAAAGCTACAGTAATCAAGACAGTATGGTACTGGCACAAAGACAAAAATATAGATCAACGGAACAGGATAGAAAGCCCAGAGATAAACCCACGCACATACGATCACCTTATCTTTGACAAAGGAGGCAAGAATATACAATGGTGAAAAGACAGTGTGTTCAATAAATGGTGCTGGGAAAAATGGACAGATACATGTAATGGAATGAAATTAGAACACACCCCAACACCATACACAAAAATAAACTCAAAATGGATTAAAGACCTAAATGTAAGGCCAGACAGTATAAAACTCCTAGAGGGGGACTTCCCTGGTGGCACAACCATTAAGAATCCGCCTGACAATGCAGGGGACAGGGGTTCGAGCCCTGGTCCAGGAAGATTCCCACATGCCACGGAGCAACTAAGCCCATGCGCTACAACTACTGAGCCTGCGCTCTACAGCCTGCGAGCCACAACTACTGAAGCCCACATGCCTAGAGCCCGTGCTCCGCCACGAGAAGCCACCAAAATAAGAAGCCCGCACACCAAAATGAAGTGTAGCCCCCGCTCGCCGCAACTAGAGAAAGCCCGCACGCAGCAACGAAGACCAAACGCATCCTAAATAAATAAATATATTTAAAAAAAAAAAAAAAAAACTCTTAGAGGAAAACACAGGCAGAACCCTCTGTGACATAAATCACAGCAAGATCCTTTTTGACCCACCTCATAGAGTAAGGGAAATAAAAACAAAAATAAACAAAGGGGACCTAATGAAACTTAAAAGCTTTTGCACAGCAAAGGAAACCATAAAAAAGACGAAAAGAGAACCCTCAAAATGGGAGAAAATATTTGCAAACAAAGCAACTAACAAAGGATAAATCTCCAAAATATACAAGCAGCTCATGCAGCTCAATATCACAAAAACAAACAACCCAATCCAAAAATGGGCAGAACACCTAAATAGACATTTCTCCAAAGACATACAGATGGCCAACAAATACATGAAAAGATGCTCAACATCACTAATCATTAGAGAAATGCAAATTAAAACCACAATGAGGTATCACCTCACACTGGTTAGAATGGCCATCATCAAAAAATCTAGAAACAATAAATGCTGGAGAGGGTGTGGAGAAAAGGGAATCCTCTTGCACTGTTGATGTGAATGTAAATTTATACAGCCACTATGGAGAACAGTATGGAGATTCCTTAAAAAACTAAAAATAGAACTACCATATGACCCAGCAATCCTGCTACTGGGCACATACCCTGAGAAAACCATAATTCAAAAAGAGACAGGTACCACAATGTTCATTGCAGCTCTATTTACAATAGCCAGGACATGGAAACGACCTAAGTGTCCATCAACAGATGAATGGATAAACAAGATGTGGCATGTATATACAATGGAATATTACTCAGCCATAAAAAGAAATGAAATTGAGTTACCTGTAGTGAGGTGGATGGACCTAGAGTCTGTCATACAGAGTGAAGTAAGTCAGAAAGAGAAAAAGAAATACCATATGCTAACACATATATATGGAATTTTAAAAAGCAGTACCGATGAACCTAGTGGCAGGACAGGAATAAAGACTCAGACATAGAGAATGGACTTGAGAGCACAGGGGGGAAGGGGAAGCTGGGATGAAGTGAGAGAGTAGCACTGACATATATATACACCACCAAATGTAAAATGGATCGCTAGTGGGAAGCTGCTGCATAGCACAAGAAGATAACTCGATGCTTTGTGACGACCTAGAGGGATGGGATAGGAAGGGTGGGAGGGAGGCTCAAGAGGGAGGGGTATGGGGATATATGTATACATATCGCTGATTCACTTTGTTGTACAGAAGAAACTAACACAACATTTTAAAGCATTTATACTCCATAAAGATGTGAAAATAAATAAATAAATAAATAAATAAAACAGGTGGATTTTTAAGAAAGAAGGTTCATTTATTTGGAACCCAAACCTCAAACGGATTAATATAACCAAGCTGGTGCAAACGATTTTCAACATTTGATTTGGATAGTTTGAGTGTGTTGGCTACCTCCTGCATGGTATAACACTGATTGTTCTCAGTTAATATCTCAATTTGATCACTATCAACTTCAACTGGTCTACCCGACCATGGAGCATTATCCAGCAAGAAATCTCCAGCACGAAACTTTGCAAACCACTTTGAACACATCTGATCAGTCACAGCACCTTCTCCATACACTGCACAAATATTTTTCTGCATTTCAGTTGCACTTTTACCTTTCTTGAAATAATAAAGCTTAATATGCCAAAAATGTTGCTTTTTTCTTCCATTTTCAATATTAAAATGGTTGCACAAAAATTCACCAATTTTGATAAGTTTTTTAAAAAATGTATGCTGATATGACAGCTGTCGCAATACAATCTAACAAAATTGTTTTGAATGAAGTTAGAGACAACAAAGTGCTACTAGAGACATCATATGGAAAAAACCAAACGAATCTTTTGACTAACCCAATAATTGCATATCTAGGAAACCTAAAAGAATATGCTGGAAAACTATTCACACTAACAAGAGTTTAGTGAAGAAAATTTTTAAATAAAAATATAAAAAGCAGTGACTTTCCTATGTAATAGCAATAACAAATTCAAAAACATAATAGAATAAATATATCAGTAAAATTGGCAACAAAAATTATAAAATATCTAGGCATAAACAAGGTTACTAATGGGCAGAAAAAAGACACCATGTTGCTGAGGGCCGTGAAGGAAAACCTGAGTAACTGGAATGACGCATGTGTGTCTGACCAGGAAGAGCACCTGTCGTAAGTCGCGCAAAGCTCAGTGAATACTAATCACGTGATCAACATTTACAGGCATCTGTTGAATTTACTGTTAAATGTGATAAAGGTAATTTTCGCAAAGTATTAACGTGCTGTTTTATTTTGCCTTTCTAAATATGTGAGCTTCCTCCTAGTTCATCCAGGGCATCCATCTGGAGAGAGATTTGAATTATTACAGAAAGAGTACAAAGAGAAGGAGTTACTATGCAATCTTTGACATTTAAAGTAGGCCCTTGTCTTGCAAGTCAAGCTGTTTTCCTGAGAGGATCTTCTAAATCCTTTTTTCTCCCCCTTTCAACATACAGTAAGTCGCCTACATATGAACCTTCAAGTTGTGAAATTTCAAAGATGCGAACGTGCGTTCCATCAATGTCAGGCATGAGTGAAATTGCAGCTTGCCTTCCGTCTCCTATTGATGACGATCCTTCAGCTCTACCATCTCCCACCTCCTCTCCCTCCTCCAGTCAGTAACTCTTCTTGCCGGTTTACTCAATGCCAGCCCCTGTATGCCAGCTCTTGTACTGTACTACTGTACTTTTCAAGGTACAGTACTGTAAGATTAAAAATGTTCTTTATTTTTTTGTTTGTTTTTTACATATTATTTGCGTGAAAAGTATTATAAACCTATTAAGTACAGTCCTATATAGCTGATTTGTACTAGCTAACTAGGCTAACTCTGTTGGACCTACAAAAAATTGGACTTACGAATGTGCTCTCGGAATGGAACTCGTTCATGCGTAGGGGACTTACTACTGAATGGAGAACCAAGCTGAGGACGCAGCCCGTGGAGTTCCCTCATAATGCAGAAAGCCACTCCATCCCACTGGTGACAGCTGAGTAGCAGAGGTTTGAAGCTCTCAGGAAGATAAAGGCCATGATATCCAGGGCCAGGGGAAGCCTGGTCTCTTCTGGCCCCACGTGATGATGGAAAGGAGAAAGGATAGAGAAGAGGAAAGAAGTATGAAATTTGTGAGGCAGCCCCTGGAGAACTCCCCAAACAAATGAATAGACTGCAGAAGGATGGGTTAGAGATGGATAAACTGAGACACTGATGTTACTTGGATGGGAAATATGGGCTATAAAATCTGGGAATTCATGAAAATGTGACCCCATTTGTGCACTGGGGGCAGTTAGTGCTGGGAATGTTCATGTTACAACTGTAAACACACAGGCCAAGGGCTGAGTTGCTCCCAGTGTCATAACAGTGTTCCCCTCTGATAGGGCTATAGAGGTTCAACTTTTATTTTTGGCAACCTATATTTTTAAAATTTCAGCCATAAACATGTTACTTGTAGAATAATGAAAGCAACAAAAGTTACAGCTTTTGAAAAGTATTCAGAAACCGAGCTCACCCAAACAGAATAGTTCTGAATCCTGGCCAAGTGACCCAACTCATTCACCAAAGATGAGGGCAGCCAGACTCCAGAATCATAAACTCGATTGGTGTCAGCTTAAAGATGCCCAAAAGTGGAAGAAGTGTACCAGATTGGCTATCCTCAGTGGTGTGTGGGAGCTCATTAATACAAAGGGAGCTTTTCCCCACCCCATCCCCCCAAATAGCATGCCCATGGGCTTTTAGATGTGCATATACAAGTCAACGTAAATTTTCTTGCGTCTCAGCTTCACCTTATGCACAATGAGGGAAAGATTGGAGACATTGAATCTCAGGTTCTTTCCTCTCTGCCTTTCCAAAGCTCTAACTTTCTGAAATCACTATCTAAAGATACAGTAGTGGGACTTCCTTGGTGGTCCAGTGGGTAAGATTCCACGCTCCCAGTGCAGGGGGCCTGGGTTCGATCCCTGGCTGGGGAACTAGATCCCGTATGCATGCCGCAACTAAGAAGTCCGCATGCCGCAACGACGATCCCACGTGCCGTAACTAAGACCCGGCGCAGCCTAAATTAATTAATTAATTAATATTTTTTAAAAAGAGGTGGTTCAATTCTTTAAAAAATAAAGATACAGTAGTAACCTTTAAAAATTGTGAATCACTATGTTGTACACCTGAAACATATAATATTGTACAAGTATACCTCAACAAAAAATTAAAATTAAAAAAAATTTTAAATAAAGTATCAGAAATTTTAAAAAATGGCCCGGGATAAATTGTATTCAGTGTTCAGCCTCTCAAGGCCAGGCCAGGATGCACAAGATACATCACTGACAACATCAAGAAGGGTTTATTCGGCATGTATTGGCATGTGGTACTAGGTTTGGTTCTGATCAAAGAGAACAGTCTAGACCAGTGCTCCCCAACCTTTTGGGCACCAGGGACCGGTTTTGTGGAAGACAGTTTTTCCGCGGACGCGGTGTGGGGGTGGATGGTTCAGGTGTTGATGCCAGCGATGGGGAGCGGCACACGAAGCTTCGCTCACTCACCTGCCCACCACTCACCTCCTGCTCTAAGGCCTGGTTCCTAACAGGCCGTGGCCCGGTACCGGTCTGCAGCCCAGGGGTTGGGGCTCTCTGGTCTCGACACAGCCCTTTCCCAACTGTATCTTGCAACACACAGGATGATTATGACCCCAGTCAGTGCTATGGGCCTTTTTGGTTTATAAAGAGCTTTCAGCAACACAGTAAAGTAGATAAAGTGGGTATGTAAATTATTTCCACTTTAGAGGTGAAGAAACCATGGCTCAGAGAGGTTAAGTGTCTTACCCAAGATCACACAGCTTGTAAGGCTCAGAGCAAAGATCCACTTCAGAGCATACACAAAGGGGTAATTGAGGAAGTTTCAATGAAAAGATACTTTGAAGAGCTAGGGGCAGGGCTAAGGGAACTGACAGAGGACTAGGGAGCAACCCTGAGTGTTATGGGTTGAACTGTGTCCCTCAAAGATGATATGTTCTAGCCCTAACCCCCAGTCCCTCAGAATGTGACCTTATTTGGAAATAGGATCGGGAATTCCCTGGCAGTCCAGTGGTCAGGACTTGTCACTCTCACTGCCGAAGGCCTGGGTTCGATCCCTGGTCAGGGAACTAAAATCCCATAAGCTGAGTGGCACAGCCAAAAAATAAAAATAAAGTAGTGCTTCCTCACTCATATTTTTTGAAAAAGAGAAAGAAACAGGGTCATGGCAGATATAATTAGCAAAGATGAGATTATCCTGGAGAAGCGTGGGCCATTAACCCAATATGACTGGTGTCTTTATACGAGCAAAAGAGACACAGAGATGAACGCCCGGTGACCAGGGAGGCAGAGACTGACGTACTACACCGTGAGCCGAGGAACACCACAGATCACCAACCAGCCACCAGAAGCGGAAGAGGGAAGATGGACTCTCCTCTACAGGTTTCAGAGGGAGCTCAGCGGTGCTGTCACTTTAATTTTGAACTCCCAGCCTCCAGAACTGTGAGAGAATACATTTCTATTCTTAAAAAACAGACAAACAATAGTATTAACCGAACCAGGTTTGTTTTGCCCAACGTGCAGCAAGTGAAAATGCTGAGATGTCGAGATTTGCAGCAAAGAGAGGTTTGTTTACAAGGCAGCCAAGCAAGGAGACTGGAGAACAAGTCTCAGATGTGCCTCCGAGAAGGCAAAGGGCTCGGGGTATTTATGGGATAAAGAATAAAGCAGCAGGGTGGTCTGAGGCTTAGGGGGCGTGGGGAGCATGGGGAAAGGTGATCGGGAAAAGGTGTGGTCATCATCATTCTGCTCAGGCATAACTAAGCTACAGGTTCTGCACAGTCAAAAATGAAGATGCATAGCACGATCTAAGGGTGGGGTTTTCAGCCCTCTGACGTCAAAAGGTCACTGAACAGACACCCAGTTGGAGGGTCAGTGGTCCTACCCAGTCTTAACTGGCTCAGCTTGGACTAGACACAGCTGACTTCAAGTTCCTGGAAAACAACTCCGGCAAACATCTTGTTTAGGCAGTTTGTTGCCTGGAGGACGTGCAAGTCCTTGATTAGTGAAGGCAGGTGAAATGGATTTGACTGATTAGTATCCATGCTTTCAGTAGTCCCTCCCCGACCATCCAGGAGGAGGATATGTTCTAAGACCCCCAGCAGATGCCTGAAACCATGGATAGTACTGAACCCTATATAGACTATGTTTTCTCCTATACATTTATACCTATGATAAAGTTTAATTCATAAATTAGGCAGAGTAAGGGATTAACAATAGCTAATAATAAAATAGAACAAGTATAACAATATACTGTAATAAAAGTTACGTGAATGTGCTCCCTCTCACTCCCTCTCTCTCTCTCTCTCAAAATGTCTTATTGTTCTGTACTCACCCATCTTCTTGTGATGATGGGAGATGACACAATGCCTACATGATGAGATGAAGTGAGATGAATGGCGCAGGTATTATGATGTAGCATGAGGCTACCACTGACCTGACAATACGTCAGAGGGAGGATCATCTGCTCCAGGTGATTTCTTTTTCTTTCTTCACAATTTCACAGATAGAAAATTCATCCATGTCATAGATCTCAGCAACCTCAGCATACGAGTTTTTTCTTTCTTTATTAAGAAGAACTTTCACCTTTTCACTTAAAGGAAGCACTTTATGGCTTCTCTTTGGTACATCTGAATTGCCAGCATCACTACTCTTGCACTTTGGGGCCATTATTAAGTAAAATAAGGGTTACTTAATCACAAGCACTGCCGTCCCCTGACATTCAATCTGATAGCCTAGACAGCCACTAAGTGCCTAATGGTTCTGGGCAGGACAGAGCTGGAGAGCGCAAGATTTCATCATCTTAACTCAGAACAGCATTGCAATTTAAAACATATGAATTATTTCTGGACTTGCCATTTAATATTTTTGGACCTCGGTTGACCACAGGTAACTGAAACTGCAGAAAGGAGCACCACAGATTGGGGCAGGGGGGAACTACTGTAATTGTGACACGTAGAATTATATTCATCTATTTAACATCTCTTTTCAAAACTATTTAGTTATCGGCTGCGACGGGTCTTAGTTGCGGCAAGAGGGATCTTTCGTTGTGGCATGTAGGCTTCTCTCTAGTTGTGGCGCAGGGCCTTAGTTGCCCCGTGGTATGTGGGTCTTAGTTCCCCAACCAGGGATCAAACCAGCGTCCCCTGCATTGCAAGATGGATTCTTAACCACTGGACCACCAGGGAAGTCCCCAACTAACATCTATTTAACCAGGCCCTGTGTTTGGTGCTGAGGCTAGAGAGAAGAAAGACACAGTCCTTGTCCTCTAGGAGCTTATTACCTTGGATGGGAGACAGAAATATAAGCGATTACAATGTACCTGGTAAATTCTGGAAGCTAAGTGTTCTCAAGGCCCCAGGAAAGTGCAAAGGAGAGGGTCATTCATAAGCAATAAACTCCTTTCCCTTTCCTCCCCAAGCTACTATTTTAATAACTGCTACAATAATTACACTTTACAAACTTACCTCACCTAAACCTCACAAAAACTCCATTATCCCCACATTATATATGAAGCTTACAGAGTTAACACACTTGCTCTGGGTCACATAGCT
Source organism: Lipotes vexillifer (assembly GCF_000442215.2). NCBI lineage: Eukaryota > Metazoa > Chordata > Mammalia > Artiodactyla > Lipotidae > Lipotes > Lipotes vexillifer. The sequence continues at coordinate 1,013,972 of NW_006783413.1, read as the reverse complement.
AGGAAGTGGCGGAGCCAGAATCAAGCCCAGGCCTGTCTGACCCCAAAGCCCACTTCTAACCCCTGGTGACACTGTGCTAGACTGAGAGATGAAACCCATGAAGGCATGATGTCTCCCTCGGAAACAGAAATCGTACTTCTGAGAATCCATGGGAAAGGAAAAGGAGGACATGAGAGGATGATGGAGAGAAAAAAGGAAGAGTCTTTCAAGGACCTTCACCCTAAAAATTTGAAAAGCTCCTAGTTAGGCTTTTGTAATGAAATGTTCAAAGACATAATAGGTTCCTGAGTGGCTTTCCAACCTATCCCACACCAATCAATCAGTCAATCAAAAGGTCTTCTTAAAAGTAGGCAATAATCGGGACTTCCCTGGTGGTACAGTTGTTAAGACTCCACACTTCCAGTGCAGGGGGCACGGGTTCAATCCCACGCAGTGTAGCCAAGGGGGAAAG
>NW_006783413.1:996020-1013495 GCF_000442215.2 Lipotes vexillifer | reverse complement strand
GGAAAGAGTAGGCAATCATCAAAAAATAAGATGGTTGGATAGATGGATTGATATGTGATAAAGCAAATGTAGGGAATGGTTAACAACTGTGGACACCAGATTTTAAGTATATGGCTATTTACTCTACAATGTTTTCAGCCTTTCTACATGTTTGAAAATTTTCACACACACACACAAAATGTTGGAAGCAGGGGAAATTAAGCAATAGTTGGAGGGCAGTAGGAGAATAGAGTTTTCTAGTGCTGTCCCATATGGTAGCTACTTAGCCACATGGCTACTGAGCACATAAAATGTGGCTAGTCTGAGTTGAGAGGTTCTATATGTATAATTTATTTATTTATTTATTTATTTTTTGCGGTACGCGGGCCTCTCACTGCTGTGGCCTCTCCCGTTGCGGAGCACAGGCTCCGGACGCGCAGGCTCAGCGGCCATGGCTCACGGGCCCAGCCGCTCTGCGGCATGTGGGATCTTCCCGGACCGGGGCACGAACCCGTGCCCCTGCATCAACAGGTGGACTCTCAACCACTGCGCCACCAGGGAAGCCCAGCACCATTATTTCTGTGGAGGCAAGAACAAGGAACTTCTTGGGGTATTGAATCACATAATCCAATTCATATCTCCTTAAGGGTAGAAAAACAGCTGGGACAGTCATGGACACCCAAGGGCTTGGCTCCCAGCAGGAAACCTGTCTGGCTATAAAGACTGCCAACGGCAGTGTTCAATTAGCCTAGCCTAATTAGCCTTCTGAGAGCCTGTCTCCAGAGCTCAGGGCACCACCCTCCAGCATCAGGCCCTAAATGCCACAGGAGCAGAGCATTTCCGGGAATGGTGCCCAGTGAAAATGAGTCATCCCTTTGGTCCGATCTTAGGGGCTGGAGCAATGGGAGATGGGGAGTGTGGATGGGTATCTCACATACCTCAAGTTGAAGGACATGGAGTGTCAACATTCCACAGACCTCAGAAGGCCTTAGTTGAGGAATAGGTAAAGGTGTAAGGATTCAGAGGGAGAGGGGGAATCACGGCCACCTTATGAGAGGTTCAGAACTCCCTTCTTAGAAGAAGGTGCAAAAGCCCAGGCAAGAGATGATGGGTGCCTGCATCAAGGCAGTATCAGGGAGAGGAACAGGTGGAACAGATTTAAAGTATATTTTTGAGATGGAATGAAGAGAACATTCTAACTCTTTGATGAGGAGAATTAAGGAGAAGGAGGAGCCAAGTATAACTCCCAGGTATCTGGAATGAGCCACTGAGTGGAAGAACGGGCAGGAATAACTTTTTGAGAAACTTGTCAGTGAAGGGAGGAGAGAGATGAGGCAGCAGCTGGAGGAGGAAATTATGTCAAAGAAGGTTTTATTTTAAAGATACAAGAAGATTAAGCTTTATGTTCTCAGGGGAGTCACAAGGGGAGAGGAGTGACTCATGAAATGAGGTTCCTGAGAAAGAGAAGGATTAGGATCAGGGATATGGTGGGGGGGGGGATGTTTTGAGATTGATTCCCTGTCTCAATGCCTGATGTCATGAGCCTCTGGCAACTAGATACTTGAAGTGATCCCCCTTGGGCTTCATTCCTCTTCCTTCCTGCCCATTTTTTTTTTTAAATTTTAAAGCTATGTATAGTAATACTGTTTACTATAAAAGTCTAAAAAAAGGTTATAGAAAAGTTGAACGCAAAGGATATAAAAAGATATGTCAATCAAATGCTAAGCAAGTCCTTCCCTGGTGGTGCAGTGGTTAAGAATCCGCCTGCCAGTGCAGGGGACAGGGGTTCGAGCCCTGGTCAGGGAAGATCCCACATGCCGTGGAGCAACTAAGCCTGCGAGCCACAGCTACTGAGCCCACATGACACAACTACTGAAGCCTGCATACCTAGAGCCCGTGCTCCATAACAAGAGAAGCCACCGCAATGAGAAGCCCACACCACAACAAAGAGTAGCCCCCACTCGCTGCAGCTAGAGAACACCCACGCACAGCAACAAAGACCAAACCAGCCAAAAATTAAAAATAAATAATTTTTTTTAAAAAATGCTAAGCAAAAGAAAGATGGTATAATAATATTAATAACAGAAAAATAGGACTTCCCTGGTTGCACAGTGGTTAAGAATCTGCCTGCCAATGCAGGGGACATGGGTTCAAGCCCTGGTCCAGGAGATCCCACATGCCACGGAGCAACTAAGCCCGTGTGCCACAACTACTGAACCTGCTCTCTAGAGTCTGTTAGCCACAACTACTGAGCCCTCGTGCCACAACTACTGAAGCCCATGCACCTAGAGCCCGTGCTCTGAAACAAGAGAAGCCACCACAATGAGAAGCCTGCGCACCGCAATGAAGAGTAGCCCCCACTTGCCACAACTAGAGAAAGCCCATGCACAGCAACAAAGACCCAACACGGCCATAAATAAATAAATAAAAATTTATTTTTTAAATAAATAATAGAAAAGTAAAATTTTAAAGCAAAAAGGATTACTAGAGATAAAGAAGATCTCTATATACACATAAAAGATTATTTTCATCAGAAGGATATACCAATTCTAGCCTTATATGTACCTAACAATATAGTCTCAAAATATATAAAGCAAAAATTTATAGAACTGTAAGCAGAATTTGATAAATTCATAATAAAGAGAAAGATTCTAGCACATATCTTTAAGTAAGTGAAAAATGAAGCAGACAAAACAATCCATAAGGATTTAGATTTGAACAAAGTAATTACAAAACTTGATAAAATGGACACATATAGAAACACTGCCCTCAACAGAGAAGACACATTATTTTCAAGCACACAGATAATATTTATAAAAAATGTCCAGAGAGTAGGTCATAAAGCAAATCTCAAAAAAATTTAAATAACATATATCATATACACCACATTTGCTGACTATAATGAAATTAAATTAGAATCAAGCTGAGATCAATTTTTAAAATTAGAAGATTTATCAAAAAACTTCCATTTGCTTGGAAATTAAGAAATATACTTCTATAATAACTAGAAATAATAATAGTGAAAATTAGAAATTATTTAGAACCAGACAAAAACAAAAATAGTGTATATTAAAACTTGTGGAGTGAAATGAAAAGAGCATTTATATTAGAAAAAAAAGAAAATCTGAAATTTAATGAACTTAAAAATGAGAAAAAGGAAGACCAAAGTTAGTAGAAAAAGAAAATAATGAAGATTAGGCAGAAATAAATCAAGTAGAGAATAGAAAAATAATAGAAAAAATCAACAAAACCTAGAGTTAGCTTAAAAAAATAAGCAAAATTGACAAACCCTTAGCAAAACTAAGAAAAGATTCAAATAAATAAAATCAGAAATGAAAAAGGAGACATTACAAGAGATGACACAGAAATAAAAAGGAGTATAAGGGGTTATTATGAACGATTATACACAACAAATTGAATAACCTAGAAGAAATGGATATATTCCTAGAAACACACAACCTACCAAAACTGAATTGAGAAGAAATTAAAAAGCCTGAACAGACCAATAACAAATAAGAAGACTGAATCAGTAACCAAAAACCTCCCAACAAAGAAAGCCCAGGTGAATTCTACCAAACACTCAAAGAAGAATTAAAACCAATCCTTCTTAATCTCTTCCAAAAAAACAAAACAAAACAAAACAAAACAAATAGAAGAAGAGGGAACACTTAGAGGCTCATTTTATGAGGTTAGCATCACCCTGACACCAAAGCCAGACAAAGTCACCACAAGAAAACTACAGGCCAATATCTCTGATGAACATCGAAGCAAAAATCCTCAATAGAAATACTAGCAAACTGAATTCAACAGCACATTAAAAGAATTATACACCACGACCAAGTCAGATTTATTCCTAGAATGCAAAGATTGTTCAATATATGAAAACGAATCCGTGTAATACACCATGTCAACAAAATAAAGGACAAAACTACAGGATCATCTCAATTGATGCAGAAAAAGCACTTGACAAAATTCAACACCCTTTCATGATAAAAACACTCAACAAAATAGGAACAGAAGGAAACTACTTCAATATAATTATCACATGTGAAAACCCCACAGTAAACATCATACTCAGTGGTGAAAGACTGAAAGCTTTTCCTCTAAGATCGGTAACAAGGCAAGGATGCTTGCTTTAACCACTTTTATTTAACGTGGTACGCTCTAGCCAGAGCGATTAGAAGTAAGAAATAGAAATAAAGAAATAAGAAAAAGAAATAAATAAATAAGAAAAAGAAATAAAAGGCATCCAAACTGAAAAGGAAGAAGTAAAATTATCTCTCTTTGCAGATGATATGATCTTATATGTAGAAAACCCTAAAGACTCCAAACACAAAAAAAGCTGTTTGAATTAATAAATGAACTCAGGAAAGTACCAGGATACAAAGTCAACACACAAAAATCTGTTGCATATCTATACATGAACAGTGAACAATCTGAAAGGAAATTACAAAAGCAATTCCATTTACAATAGCATCAAAAAATAAAATAAAATACTTAGGAATTAACCAAGGAGGTGAAAGACTTGTACAACAAAAACTAAAAAACATTGGTGACAGAAACTAAAGAAGACATAAATAAATGGAAACACTTCCCATGTTCATGGATTGGAAGACTTAATAGAGTATAAATGTCGATACTACCCAAAGCAATCTACAGATTCAATGCAATTCGTACCAAAATCCCAATGACTTCTTTTGCAGAAATAGAAAAACTCATCCTAACATTCATATGGAATCTCAAGGAACCCTGAATAGCCAAAACAATCTTGAAAAAGAACAAAACTGGGGGACTCACACTTCCTGATTTCAAAACTTACTGCAAAGTTACAGTGATCAAAACAGTGTGGTATTGGCATTAAGACAGATATATGGACCAATGGAATAGAATAGAGAGTCCCAAAATAAACCCTCACATATATGGTCAAATGATTTTTGACAAGAGTGCCAAGACCGTTCAATGGGGAAAGGATGGCCTTTTCAACAAATGGTACTGGGAAAACTGGATATCCACATGCAAAAGAATGAAGTTGGACCCTTACTTAACACCATATATAAAAATTAACTCAAAATGGATCAAGGACCTAAATGTAAGACCTAAAACAATAAAACTTTTAGGAGAAAACATAGGACAAAAGCTTCAGGACATTGAATTTGGCAATGATTTCTTACATATGACCCCAAGGGCACAGGTAACAAAAGAAAAATAGAAAAATTAGACTTTGGAAAAAGTTTTAACTTTTGTGCATCAAAAGACACTATCCATGTAAAAAGGCAACCCACAGAATGTGATAAAATATTTGCAAATTATATATATATGATAAGGGATTAATATCCAGAATATACAGAGAACTTCTAAAACTCAACAACAAACCCACAACCTGATCCAAAAAGGGGCAAAGTACTTGAATAGACATTTCTCCAAAGAAGATACACAAATGGCCAATAAGCACATAAAAAGATGCTCAATATTACTAATCATTAGGTAAATGCAAATCCAAACTACAATGAGATACCACCTCGCACACATTAGGATGGCTACTATCAAAAAAAAAGAGAAGTGTTGGTGAGGATGTAGAAAATTAGAACCTTTGTGCACTATTGGTGGGTATATAAAAAGGTACAGCCACTGTGGAAAATAGCGTAATTTTCTAAAGAATTACCATACAATCTAGCATTCCATTTCTAGGGTATAACCCCCAAAAATGAAAGCAAGATCTCAAAGAGATATCTGTACACCATGTTCATAGCAGCAGTATTCACAACAGCTAAAACGAGGAAACAACCCAAGAGTCCATTAAGCAAAGAATGGATACATAAAATGTGGTACATACAATGGAATATTACTCAGCCTTAATAAGGAAATTCCACATTATGTTACAGCATGGATGAACCTTGAGGGCATTATGCTAAGTGAAATAAGCCAGTCACAAAAAGACAAATACCATATAATTCCACATGGTAGGTTCATCTTCTTATTTAAGATTCCCTATTGGCCTTTCTGTGGATTCAGTTTCCATTTACCATCTCCAGGAATCATGATGTAGGGGCTGGAGGTGTTATTGAGAGGATATCGTCTGGGCTTGGTGGCTCCCCCATTCCTCCAGGAACTTCTCTTAGTCTCCCATCCAAGAATTAACAATTACTGACTCAGTCTGAGGGCAACTATCTCTAATGCCCACTACCTGGACCTGCCCACTTGCTGCCAATTAGAGTCATCTGGATGCTGGTCTCAGGCCCTTCCTCCTGCTCCTTGTAACTGTTGCCTCTGAGCTGAGCTTGCCCCCCAGACCACTCCCTTTATTGCAGTAATCCCTTTCTTACTTTGTTTAGCTGTGGATTCCTCTAGCAATCTAACCTCATTTGCTTACCATTTTTCAGAAATTCCTCCACATTTCTGGTCTGCTGGTGGCACTCTTGATAGGGATAGAGTAGGATAATTAGTCAGTTTAGAAATCCCACTAGAGGACTTCCCTGATGGCTCAGTGGTTAAGAATCTGCCTGCCAATTCAGGGGACACGGGCTCGATCCCTGGTCCGGGAAGATCTAAGCCCGTGCGCCACAACTACTGAGGCTGCGTGCCACAACTACTGAAGCCCGTGTGCCTAGAGCCCGTGCTCCACAACAAGAGAAGCCACTGCAATGAGAAGCCCGCGCACCGCAGCGAAGAGTAGCCCCCGCTCACCACAACTAGAGAAAGCCCGCGCACAGCAATGAAGATGCAACGCCGCCAAAAAATAAATTAAGAAAATAAAAAAAGAAAAGAAATCCCACTAATTAAAGACAGAAAGAGAATTTTAGGGAGTTTGGGAGACTGTTGTAAGCTAATGACCACTCAAGAAAAAATATCCAGTAACCTAGCAACAATCTACACCACCTTGAAAGAAGACCAGGTGCATACAAGCGCCAGACATACTCAAGCCACAAACCCTGATAGTTAAAACACAAGACAATAGGGAATTCCCTGGCAGTCCAGTGGTTAGGGCTCCACGCTTCCACTGCAGGGGGCACAGGTCCAATACCTGGTCAGGGAACTAAGATCCCGCATGCCACGGGGGTGGGGGGTGGGAGATGACTGGGGGGACCACAAGACCGTAGATATGGGCTTCCCTGGTGGCGCAGTGGTTGAGAGTCCGCCTGCCGATGCAGGGGTCACGGGTTCGTGCCCCGGTCCGGGAAGATCCCACGTGCCGCGGAGCGGCTGGGCCCGTGAGCCATGGCAGCTGAGCCTGCGCGTCTGGAGCCTGTGCTCCGCAACGGGAGAGGCCACAACAGTGAGAGGCCCCCCCGTACTGGAAAAACAAAACAAAACAAACAAAAAATACCATAGATATGGGGTCTGAATCTTGTTACATGAAGTCAGGGAGTTAATAGTCCTTGAAGAGTAGCATTTCTACATGTAGTCAAGACAGAAATATAGGCGAAAGGGGACATTATACTGAAACCTGAGATGAATTATCATATTTTAGTATATGTTACCACCCTTTTACTAATACACATATGATTTAAATAGTGCCCTGACAGTCATATAGGAGGAACTAACGATGTAAGCCTTGACATTTGCCCATAAATAAGAAAGAAGGTGATCTTCTTCCCCTTCCCACTTTTCCTTTGTTTATAAAAATAAAGCCTTCTCAGTCCTCAGGGCAGAGCCTTCTGGCCTACCCGTTTGCATTTCTCAAAAGCATCCTATGCTAATAAACTCACCCTTTGCCTGCCACTTTGCCTCTGGCGGAATTCCTTCTCCACTGAGATAAAAAGACCTGAGCTTCAGTAAGTCCTGACATCAGGTGAGAGGTTTCAATTAAAAGACAGTGGGTTTGAGTCCCCTCCTAAATCAGGAATTGTGCGTTCAAGCCCCAATCTGAGGTGCGGGTGGTTTCAAGTCAAAGCCCATGGGTTTGAGTCCCAGTCTCAGTTTTGGCTGGCTTCGAGTCCCACCCAAGAGGGAGTGTGGTTTCACTTTCACTGAATTTTCACTGCTGTTAAGAATTTATTTTCATTTAAACATACACAAGTTCTATTTTCAACAACTCTCAGTGAGATCTCTAAACAACTTCTGTGCTCCAAACTAGGCTGGTGCCCAAGACTCAAGAGCTTACTTTCCGGATCAAAGTTGGGACACAGTTTTCTGATTTGTAATTCTGTTGATAGGAAAAGCCATCCAGATTCATAAAAATGAAATTGTATTTGAGGGTTTACCCTCATCGAAAACGGCATAAAGATAAATATAAAGCTTAGAGAAAGGACATGTCAGTGAACAGACTGCTGGATTCTGAGAGAATATAGACTGTTTTAATACACATTTGGTCTCTTCTCTCAGGGTCTCTGAGCAGTAAGAAACTAGTAGAGCCTAAGGTGGCAGGATAGAGAGCCACATAGCTGGGGCACACAGATTTTATTTCTACCAGATTCCTAGATCTATCATCCTGCTGCCATAGGGATCTGCCTAGGCCTGAGCCCTGGAATTCAGGGCCTCACAGCTATTCCAAAACCCATCCCCAAAAGTCCTGAAGAATGGCCTAGTGCCCACCAGGTGGAGCCCAGGAGCTGAAGCCCTTCAGCTCACCCCAAATCAATCCTGCACCGACGAGAATGAAACACCATGAGGAAGAAGGGTTTATCCCAGAAATACAAAGAGTTCAACATGGGAAATATATCGATGAAAAGCACTTCGTTAACATGTTAGGAGAGAGCTATGTGATCAGGACATAGTAAAAGACCTGGATTAATGGAAAGACAATGTTCCTGAATGGGAAAACTTGATTTTACAAAAATGTCAATTCTGCCCCCAAATTAGTCGATAAATTAAAGGCAAAATCTCAGAAGAATTTTTATGAAATTTGACAAGCTGATTGAAAATTTTTTCTGGAAAAGAAAATTTGCAATTGCCAAGCTGGGCTTCCCTGGTGGCCCAGTGGTTAAGAATCTGCCTGCCAACGCAGGGGACACAGGTTCAAGACCTGGTCCAGGAAGATCCCACATGCCATAGAGTAACTAAGCCCGTGCGCCACAACTACTGAGCCCGCACTCTAGAGCCCGCGAGCCACAACTACTGAAGCCCGTGTGCCTAGAGCCCGTGCTCCGCAACAAGAGAAGCCACCACAATGACAAGCCTGCGCACCACAACGAAGAGTGGCCCCTGCTCACCGCAACTAGAGAAAACCTGCGCACAGCAATGAAGACCCAACGCAGCCAAAAATAAATAAATAAATAAATAAATAAAAGAACAGCCAAGATATTATTGAAAAGGCTAGTAAGAGGGAATTTGCCCTAGTGGATATCAATATACTCTACAAATCTACAGTAACTAAATAAAATAGTGTGTATGAGGACAGTAAAATACAATAAAAATTTCTTTAGAACATAACAGTGAGTCTAGACTGACTGGTGAATAAATAAAGCTGTGTTTTTTTTTGTTTTTTGTTTTTTTTGCAGTACGCGGGCCTCTCACTATTGTGGCCTCTCCCGTTGCAGAGCATAGGCTTCGGACGCACAGGCTCAGCGGCCACGGCTCACAGGCCTAGCCGCTCCGGGGCATGTGGGATCTTCCGGGACCGGGGCACGAACCTGTGTCCCCTGCAGCAGCAGGCGGACTCTCAACCACTGCGCCACCAGGGAAGCCCAAGATGGCATTTTTAAATACTGGGAAAAGGGTTACCATTACAGTAAATTCTGTTGAGGCAAGTAAATAAACTTTCCCTATCTTGCTAATAAATAAATAGATAAATAAATAAATAAATCCAGATAAGAGTGAAATTAAAAAACAAAACTTTTAAAAAGTACTAGAATAAAGTACAGAAAGGAAAATATATTTAAAACTTTGGAGAAATGAAGGAGAGAGAAATTTAATTACCCAAAACCATTAAACTTCTGTGTAATAAAAGGCACGCTAAACAAACTTCTATGTAACAAAAAGGCACCTTTTTGTAAAAGGCCAAATGACAGGAAATATTTGCCACACATATAATAGGCAAAGGAATATCATAGAGAATACATAAGGGACTCTTAGAAAATCAGTATTCTTCAAAATTAGAAGAATGGGCATAAAATATCAAGATAATTAACAAAAGGAAAAAATTTAACAGCAAAAATTGAAGCATGAAATTATACCTAACCTTATTAGTAATCAGATAAAGGCAAAATAAAACAATATGGTATCCGTTTTCATCCACCATAACAGAAAATATAAAAGGCTGATAACACACAGCATCTGTCAGGGTATTGAGAAATTAGTACTGTTGCACACTTGGAGATTTAAATTAAGACAGCATTTCTTCCAAAAATGGGCAGAAGACCTAAATAGACATTTCTCCAAAGAAGATATACAGATTGCCAACAAACACATGAAAGAATGCTCAACATCATTAACCAGTAGAGAAATGCAAATCAAAACTACAATGAGATATCATCTCACACCGGTCAGAATGGTCATCGTCAAAAACTCTACAAACAATAAATGCTGGAGAGGGTGTGGAGAAAAGGGAACCCTCTTGCACTGTTGGTGGGAATGTAAATTGATACAGCCACTATGGAGAACGGTATGGAGGTTCCTTAAAAAACTAAAAGTAGAACTACCATACAACCCAGCCATCCCCCTCCTGGGCATATACCTTGAGAAAACCATAATTCAAAAAGAGACATGTACCACAATGTTCAGTGCAGCTCTATTTACAACAGCCAGGACATGGAAGCAACCTAAGTGTCCATCAACAGATGAATGGATAAACAAGATGTGGCACGTATATACAATGGAATATTACTCAGCCATAAAAAGAAATGAAATCGAGTTATTTGTAGTGAGTTGGATGGACATAGAGTCTGCCATACAGAGTGAAGTAAGTCAGAAAGAGAAAAAGAAATACCGTATGCTAACACATATATATGGAATCTAAAAACAAAAAAAAGGTCATGAAGAACCTAGGGGCAAGACGGGAGTAAAGACGCAGACCTACTAGAGAATGGACTTGAGGATACAGGGAGGGGGAAGGGTAAGTTGGGACAAAGTGAGAGAGTGGCATGGATATATATACACTACCAAACGTAAAATAGATAGCTAGTGGGAAGCACCGCATAGCACAGAGAGATCAGCTCGGTGCTTTGTGACCACCTAGAGGGGCGGGATAGGGAGGGTGGGAGGGAGGGAGATGCAAAAGGGAAGAGATATGGGCGTATATGTATATGTATAGCTGATTCACTTTGTTATAAAGCAGAAACTAACACACCACTGCAAAACAATTATACTCCAATTAAGATGTTTAAAAAAAAAAAGACAATTTGAGGGCAAATTGAGGGCAATTTGGTTGCATCTTTCAAAAATTTAAGTAATTACACTTTTGATCCAATAATTCCCTATCAAGACAGCTATCCTAGAGAAATATCTGTGTGTGTATCAAAGAGATGCATAAAATTATATTCTTTGCAGATTGTTTGCATGGCAAAAGAAAAACACATTAGGATATAACCTAATTGTTTAAAACAGGAAATGGTCAAATAAGCTTTAGTATATTTATACAGTAGACTATTAAGTACTATCTTAAAAGAAACAAGTATATTGAAATGTCTACACTGTAAATGTCTATATTGTAATTTATTTAAAAGCAAGCTTCACACATTAAGGAAAGACAGAATTTTTTTTTAAAGACCCAAATAGAACTTTTAAAGATGAGAAATACAATTTCTGAGATTAAAAAATACATCGGATGACTAAGTGCAACAGGTACCCTTGATTGGCCGCAGAAAGAGAAAAATGACATTAGTGGGAAAATTGGTGAAATTTGAATAAAACCTTAGTTTAATTAATAGTGTTGTAAAAATACTAATTTCTTAGTTTTCATAGATGCACTACATTTATATAATGTGTTTACATTAGAGAAAGCTTGGTGAAGGGTATACAGGAAATCTATGTACTATCTTGGAATTCTCCTGCCAACCTAAAACATTTTAAAGGTTTTTTTTAAAACAAAAATACATTGGATGGGATTAATGGCAGACCAGAGCTTGCAGAAGAAAATATTGGTAAACTTGATGACAGAGCAATAGAACCTATCTAGAATGAAACATAGAGGGGAAAAAACTGAAAAAGAAAAGAAAGAACTGGGAATTCCCTGGTGGTCCAGTGGTTAGGACTCTGCGATCTCACTGCCGAAGGCCAGGGTTCAATCCCTGGTTGGGGAACTAAGATCCCACAAGCTGTGGTGCGGCCAAAAAAAAAGAAAAAAGAAAAAGAAAGGAAAGAGCAGAGCATCAGTGAGCTTTGGGAAAACTTCAAGTGCCCTAATATAAGTACAACTGGAATCCCGAGAAAAGGAATGGTGGACAGAAAAAATAACGTGAGAAAACAATGGTTGAAAATTTTTCAAATATGATGAAAACTACAAATCCACAGATCCAAAAATCTCAACAAGCCTCAAGCAGAAGAAACATGAAAACAACTATACCAAGGCATATCATAATCAAATTGCTTAATACCAATGATAAAGAAAAATATTAAAAGCAGCCAAAGAAAAAGACATATTATGCAGAGGAACAAACATAAGAATGGAGGTAGATTTCTTGTTAGAAATAATGCAAGCCAGACAGTAGTGCAACATCTTTAAAATACGGAGGAGGGTGGGGGGAATACTGTCAGAATCATATACTAAGTGAGACTACCTCTCAAAAATGAAGGCAAAATAAAAATGTTTTCAGACATACAGAAGCTGAGAGACTTTATCACCAGTAGGCCATATCTACAAGAATGTTAAAAGAATTCCTTCAGGTAAAAGAAAAGTGATACCAGAAAGAAATCTAGATCTACACAAAGCAATTAAGAGTCCAGGAAGTGTAAAATATGTGAATAAATATAAAAAACTTTCTCCTCTAAATTTTAAACTTCTTTTAAAAATAGTTCACTATTTGAAGCAAAAGTAATAAGGTATTACAGGATATATAACATAAGTGGAATGAAAATATAGGACAACAATAGCTCAAAGCCCAAGACGGGGGAAATAAAAGTGTACTGTTAAAAGGTTTATACTCTGTTGGTGAAGAGGTACAATATTAATTAAAGGTAAACTGATAGGTTTGCTTTAAGGTTATACTTAAAGCAACCACTAAAAATAAATAATTAGTATGCCAATACAGGTGATAAAATAAAATCATAACGAATACTCAATTAATCCAAAAGAATACAGAACAAAATTAAAAATGGAAAAAAATAACAGGTGGGGCAATAGAAAATAAACAGCAAGATGGAAGATTTAAACCCAACCATATTCATAGTCATTTTTTTTTTTTTTAACTGGAGTATAGGTGTTTTGCAATGTTGTGTTAGTTTCTACTGTACAGTGGAGTTCCCTGTGCTATACAGCAGGTTCTCATTAGTTATCTATTTTATACATATTAGTGTATGTACGTCAATCCCAATCTCCCAATTCATCCCAACCCCTCTTTTCCCCCTTGGTATCCATGCGTTTGCTGTCTACATCTTCCATAGTCATTTTAAATGTAAATGGTGTAAACATCCCAATTAAAAGGCAGAGGTTGTCAGATTAAATTTTTAAAGACCCAAATCTATAGTAATAGCAGCATATGAAGTAGATTTTAAAGAATATTAACAGTGATAAAGAGGATCATTTGAAAATGACAAAGGGGTCAATTCATCAAGAAGATGTAACAATAGTAAAAGTTCCTGTATCTAATGACAGAGCTTCAAACTACATGAAGCAAAAACTGACAGAAGAGAAGAAATAGACAAATCTCTAACTGCAGCCATAGATTTCATCACCTCTCCGTCAATAATTGATAAAACAAGTAGAGAGAAAATGAGTAAAAATACAGAAGATCTGAACAACACTCTCAACCAAATTGACATAAGTGATATTTATAGAACACTTCACCCGATAACAGCAGGATACACATTTTTTCAAAATGCATAGAAAACATTTATCATGGAGCAGGCAGGCCGCCAGTATTTCTCATCCGCTCCAACTCTGAGTCACAGAGGCTAAATTTATGGTCAGTGCAGCTGAGAAATTGGGGGCTCCCTTCCTCCCCTGAGTCTCCACTCATAGGGTGGAGGCTCTACCCCAGATGCAGCAGCCAGAGAATACTTGCTCCAATCTCACCCACCCCAGCTTTCAGGGCACTGGGAGAGACAAGTTGAGAAGACCAGAGGTTACTACCCTTCACCCAGCAGTGGCTCAGAGACTTAGTTCAGGGGAAGAGGCAGTCTATAAGAAGAGAAAATTTCAAAGCTCTCCCTCAATGGAACTGACTCTATTTGAAACACTGAGGAGAAGTTAATCCTAAACGTGCTCTTGAAAACAGTGGACAATAATGCAAAGACAACCCAATTTTAAAATGAGAAAGGATCTGAATAACCATTTCTCCAAAAATGATATATAAATGGCCAATAAGCACACGAAAAATGCTCAGCATCACTTGTCATCAAGAAAATGCAGGGCTTCCCTGGTGGCGCAGTGGTTGAGAGTCTGCCTGCCGATGCAGAGGAGGCGGGTTCGCGCCCCGGTCCGGGAAGATCCCATGTGCCGCGGAGCGGCTGGACCCGTGAGCCATGGCCGCTGAGCCTGCGCGTCCGGAGCCTGTGCTCCCCAACGGGAGCGGCCACAACAGTGAGAAGCCCGCGTACTGAAAAAAAAAAAAGAAAGAAAGAAAATGCAAACCACCATGAGATCACATCCAGTAGGATGGCTATAATCAAAAAGGCAGATAATAACAAGTGTTGGTGAGGTTTTGGAGAAATTGGAACCCTCATATATTGCTGATGGAATGTGAAATGGTGCAGCCATTTTGGAAAACAGTCTGGTAATTCCCCAAAAGGTTAAGCATAGAGTTATCATATGACCTAGCAATTCCACTCTTAGGTATGTACCCAAGGGAAATGAAAACATATGTCCACACAAAAACTTGTACATGAACGTTCATAGCAGTATTATCCGTAACAGTCAAAAAGTGGAAACTCAAATGTCCATCAAATGATGAATGCATAAATTAGAATATACATTGCCATAGACAATGTTTGTGTCCCCCAAATATTCATGTGTTGAAATCCTAACCCCTAATGTGATATTAGGAGGTGGGGCCTTTGGGAGATGATTAAGTCATAATGGTTGAGCCCTCATGAATGGGATTAGTGCCCTTATAAAATAGACCCCAGAAATGTAAACTGGTGCAGCCACTATGGAAAACAGTTTCCTCAAAAAACTGAAAACAGAGCTGCCATATGATCCTGCAATCCCACTCCTGGGCATGTATCTGGAAAAAACTATAATTCAAAAAGATTCCAATGTTCATTGCAGCACAATTTACAATAGCCAAGATATGGAAATAACCCAAATGTCCACTGACAGATGAATGGATAAAGAAGATATGGTACATATATGTAATGGAATACTACTCAGCCATAAAAAAGAATGGAATAATGCCATTTGCAGCAACATGGATGGACCTAGAGATTATCATACTAAGAGAAGTAAGCCAGAAAGACAGATACCATATAATATCACTTATACATGGAATCTAAAATATGACACAAATGAACTTATCTTCAAAACAGAAACAGACTCACAGACATAGAGAACAGACTTGTGATTGCAAAGAGAGGGAGCGGTAGGGATGGAGTGGGAGCTTGGGATTAGCAGATGCAAACTATTATATATGTGTATAACTGAATCACTTTGCTGTACACCAGACACTAACACAACTTTGCTATACAGCAGAAATTAACACAACATTGTAAATCAACTATACTTCAATCAAATAAATTTTTAAAAAAAGAACACCAAGAAAATAAGAGAATGCCAAAAAATAAAAGTTAACTTAAATTAAATTAAATTAAATAGACCCCAGAGAGCTCCCTCACCACTTCTGTCATGTGAGGATACAGCTAGAACACGGTAGTCCAAGAACCAGGAAGTGGGCTCTCACCAGACACCAAATCTACCTGAGCCTTGATTTTAAACTTCCCAGCCTCTAAAACTATGAAAAATAAATTTCTGTTCTTTATTAAGCTGCCCAGTCTATGGTATTCTGTTACAGCAGCCCAAATGGAAAAAGACATACATACCATGGAATTTTATCTAGCAATTAAGAGAAATTCAGTACTGATACATGCTACAATATAGGTCAACCTTAAAAACATGCTATGTGAAAGAAACTGGTCACAAAGGGGCGCATATCATATGATTCCATTTATATAAAATGACCACAATAGAATTATATATAGAGAAAGTAGATTAGTGGTTGCCTAGGGCCAGAGGAAGCTTGAGGGGAAACGGAGAGTCACTGTTAACGGGTACAGAGTTTCTCTTGGAAGTGCTAAAAATGTGCTAAAACTGATTGTGATGATGGTTGCACAACTCTGTAAACATAATAAAAACTAGTGAATTGTACACTTTAAATGGGGAAACGGTATGACATTTGAATTATAGCTCAATAAAGATGTTATTTTAGAAAAGAGCTATTGATACAACATGAATGACCCTCAAAATAATTATACTGAGTAAAGGAAGCCAAATTTTTTTAAAGGAAGTCATATTTTAAAAGAGTACATTCTGTATAATCCCATGTATGTAAAATGCTAGAAAATGCAAGTGATCTATATTTACAGAAAGCAGGTCAGTGATGGCCTGCTTGGGGGAGGGAGGAATGGATTACCAAGGGGCGTGAGGAAACTTTGCTGATGACAGATAAACTCACAATCTTGTTTGTGGTGATGGTTTCATGACTGTATACATATGTTAAAATTTATCAAATTATATGATTTAAATGTGTGCAGTTGTATATCACTTATCTTCAGTAAGACTGCAACAAAAGAGCCTGCTAAAAAGCCAACCTTACATATGATCACAAAATCTATTTCTATGTGTAGATATGCAGATATAAAAGACCAGAAAAGTACCTGATAGACATACATAAAACTAATAACACTGGTCACCTTTGGGGAGTGGGGAGGAGGGGACATGAAAACGGAGTGTCACTTTAACACTATATACTTCTGCATTCTTTGTATTTTTTACGAGAATGTTCTGTATGTACAATTTGTACAAATAAATAAAAAGCTAATAAAATTACTTTTAATTTTTAAATAGTTAAAAATCCAACAGCAATGACAATACCCAGTTTCAAAATAAAAATTACCCTATTTGATAAAGATGTCCTTAAGCCCGCAGAGGCATGAAGTCAGAAAACTAGAAGGAACCTCAAGGAGAAACCACCACGACGACCATTTTGAGGGCTGGGAAGAGGGGTGGGTGTAGGTGAGAGGCACCTGATCACTAACTGACCCAGGGTGACCTGCTTTGCATTGACTGAGGGACAAACGATTCAAGTGCAGACAAATCCAGAGCCATGCCTCTGCCTCATTAGGTGACCTAGGCCAGCTGCTTCACTCTAGGGCAGTTTTCCTGTCCATACAGTGAGGGTTGGTCAGGATGGCCTGTGAAGACGCCCCTGCTCTGCTCTTCCGTAATTCTCTTTATCTCTCCCTCCAGTT
>NW_006783413.1:995021-996010 GCF_000442215.2 Lipotes vexillifer | reverse complement strand
CCCTCTTTCCAGATTTTGCATTTTCTTAAGATCCCTATCAGAGTTGAGCCAAAACCTCTAACCCTCCTGGAAAGCAACGCTGCCTATCATTTGTTCACTCACTCATTCCTTTCTCTTTAAATGTATTCACCGAGAATTGCTTATGCATTGATTTAATTGTGCATCCATCCATTCATTCATTTACTCATCCTGTAAACATTCTCGGCCCACGCTGGCTGGAGACTGACCTGTGAGGGTGGATCCCTGGCCCTGAGCCACCTTCTCCAACTTTTCCACACCAATTAAGATTATCTAAGTAGACTCTGTGTAATTGGGTCTTTGGGACATCATCCCTGAAGCACCCCAAAGTTTCTAAGCTGGGCGCATTTCCTCTTCTCCCTCTAAATTGCCTTGGGGATGGCGCAGTCCCTTGGTGCAGGGAGCTTTGAAAGGTGCCTGCTTCCCGGGAGGCTGTCAGCTGGCATGGAGCTGGGAGCTGCCCAGGTCGGGCGGTCCCTGGCTGCCCATAGTAAACTATCGGGCACCCTGTTCAGCCTTGAGCCCACCAGAATTTCCTAATTCTACCAAACCTGACACATTTTCAAAGAACTTCGCTGAATTCTAAGTACTTTGCCTACTTCCACCAAATTCTAAAAGCTCCACGTTAGTCTATCAAGTTGCAAGCACTTCGCTGAATTCTACAAAAGCCTAGGCATGTCTTTTTAGTTTGGAAAGCTGAGTCAGTGTGAAACTCCGGGTCCTGCCCACCGGGGGTTCCCTGGATACAGGAGGCTCAGACCTGCTTCTTTGACCTGTTTTCTCCTAGTTCCAGCCAGAGAAGGTTCCTGGTCTCTGCAACTTTTTCCAGGGAACAAGGGACATGGATCTGGAAGAGCCTGAAGGTAAGTGAAAAAATGGGGAAATGTGGGCAGAGGAAGGGGCTGGGAGTCAGGAGCCCCAGGGGAATTCCTGGAGCCTTGGCTTCCCCCTCTAACTCACTGTGCAGTGCT
>NW_006783413.1:991867-995011 GCF_000442215.2 Lipotes vexillifer | reverse complement strand
TTCCCTCTCTGAGCTTCACTTCCCCCATATATAACAAGGGAGTGGCCTTGCTGATCTGCAAGACCCCTCCCAGCTTGGCCATGTGTCATCCAGGCTAGGAACAGCTCGTATCTGGCAGCCAGTTGCTCACTCCCAAGTTGTCTTAGCCCCAGGAAGTGGCAGCAAGGCAGGAAGACGTTGTCTGTGGCCAGGCTGGGGCCTTCAACTTGGCCTTCAGAATCTGGTTGAAGAGGGGAGAGGGGTGGCACCCCTGTGGGCTGGCTGGGGGAGGCAACAGGCAGGAAGTGGGTGAGAGAGGTGAGCGCCATTCTGGAGGTGCAAACACAGAGCCGTGATGCACAAAGGACAGAGGGCTCAGGTGGCCTGGGAGAGGGTAAAGGAAGGCTCCCCGGGAGAGGAGCCTTTGAACAGGTTTTCAGGTAGCATTTGGCCAGAAGAGATCTGAAGGCAGGAAGGACACCGTCGGCTGTACAGACAAAGCTTCCTGGCCCTGCTTTGGGAACTAGAGTCTGTCCCACAGCCTGCAGCCACATCCCTCCTCCTCCCCGCTTCCTGCAACTTCCCCCCACCCCGAACTCCCCCCATCCCCACTGCCCCACCCCCCCGCCCCGAAAGCTCCAGCCCAAGGAGAGAAGGCACAGCAGGAGGCTCAGATTCTCAGATTTTCAGCACTCAGGGGAAGGCAGACAAGGCACTGAGCAGGTCTGGTGACCATGTCCCTGCTCTGAGCTTTCTTTGTCCTCCTGGTTCATCCCCTGGCAGAGTTTACTCCCGCCCTCCGGGCTGCTGCTTCTCTAGTGATACCTCCACGGCCCCTGCCTGGTCTCCACACACCTCCTCCAGGGGGAAGTCGTCCTGCCTGGTCCTCTGAAGCCCTGGCCACAGGTCCGAGGGTCTGCACTAACAGTGTGTGTGTGTGTGTGTGTGTGTGTGAAAGAGCAAGAGTGAGTGCCTGCTGCACAGGTACATACACTCAAGCCAGTGACCGTACACATACTTGCACGAGCCTGGTGTGGCGTATATACTCACAGGAGAATGAGTGTGCCTGGCTGCCGGGCGGGCGTTTGTACACACAGACAGGTGGGTGTGTTTGTGGTGACCTGCGTGGACAGGTAGACAATCACTGCAGATGTTTGCCAGTGACTTTAGGGGATAAATTATGTGGTACATGGAACCGTGCAAAGAGGAGGCTCTGGCCTGCCCCAGCCCTGGCACAGCGCCTGCTGCTACTGATACTCTGTCCAGGGAGGGTGCCTCTCCAGGAAGCCAGCCTCAGAGTTTCCGGGCCGAAACTTGAAGGGAGCTCACAGCTCACGCTCCCCGACCCCACGACGTCTCTAGACACAGTCAAAATGAGGCAAGACCTCCTATCTGTGGACCTGGGGCAAGGTTGGAGCTCTCCTTGCTGCAGAAAAGGCCCCTCAGCCCCTGAGGTAGGGCCCAAAGCTCAGGACCCTGCTTTTGTATGTGTGAGGAGCGTCCACAGGGGCCCCCCCAGCCTGTGACTCACTGGCTGGTGGAGGCCCAGGGATACCCGGAGAGACTCCATATCAGGAAGGATTTTGTGACCCTTCAAGTGGCCTGAAGGCACAAAGGAAAGAAGAAAAGTTATATCTAAGGGAGTAATGCGCTTCCTGTCACTAGAGGCGCGCAAACAGAAGCAGGATGAGGGTCAGGAGTTCTGCCTGGGAATGTTTGGGATCCAGTGGCCTGGGGGCACACGTTCTCATTTGTTCCCCTAATGCCTAGCACAATGCCTGACATATGGTAGGAACTCAATCACTTCTTGATTCTGAAAAATGGGAGGACTAAGAGAAGGAAACCATCTGCTACAAGGGAGGCGTTGAAAGGAACTGGAGCTTAACCCAGACCCAGGCTTGGGCGGTGCTTCCCAGGGTTTAGTGACATAGTGTCAAGTGCCCGAAACACCAAGGAAAGGTTAAGTCATGCTCCTTAGCTGGTGAGAAGATTAGGGGCAGGGTGGGGACTTGGGAGAAAGACGTCCATCCAGTGCGTTAAAAGACCAACCAAGATTTGGGGTTTAACAGAGGCAAACATCTGCTCTGAGCATGGTGCAGCTGTCATGTTGTTGGGAGGATTGGATTCTAGACTCGCCTTGCCAGGGATCTGCTGTGTGGCCTCAGTTTCCCTACCTGCACAATGGGAGTTCCAACGAGTTGACCTCTCAGGGCATATTCCACGCTGATGCCTAGGAGTTCATGAAGTCAAAGCAGCCCTGGCTCAGGTTCAGAGAAAATAGGAGGTTTGGGGCAGGGCCAAAAGATCTATCAAATTTTCGCTCAAAAACACACGATGGAGGCAGATTTTGAAGGTCAATCCACACACAGTAGCTGATGAAGCAGGCCCTATGGGGGGACAGGTGGACAAGCGCTCTGGTAGGCTCAGAGGCCAGGACCCTCTCCAATGCGAGGCACAATGTGTGCTTCATGCATGGAGACCAGAGCTGACCTGCAGAGACAAGTCAGATTTCTACAGGCTGAGGGAGAAAGAAAGGCATCCCCAACAGTAGGAACGGTGTAAAGTAGCTCAGAGGCTTCCTGAAAGCCAGGAGGACCCTCAGAGACCACCTAGCCCAGTGATTCTCAAAGTGTGGTCCCTTGGCCAACAGCAGCAGCATCACTCAGACCTAATGAGTTAGAAACTCTGGGGATAGAGCCCAGAAATCTGTGTTTTAACAAACTTTCCAAGTGATTCTAAGATTTGAGGACCTTTGATCCAGCCCACTGCTTCCCAGACTATGGTGGTAGAATACTTATTTGCAGGAGGTTAATGGGTGCTCTGTAAAAGGAGGATCTATGGTCAAATAAGTTTGGGAATTACATACTCTACACTGCTTTCAGAAAGTCCCAAATCACAGTGGAGCATTAAAGGCTCTGAGAAGTCCTGCAGTATATTATTTACTTTTGATTAACCCAATGTTGTTTCAAATTGATTTTTCAGATTGCCTACTAACATTTCCATTAAGACTCTTAGGGAAATTCTGATCCACATCTATCCTCATTTTTCACATGGATAAATTGCAGCCTAGAAGAATGGGGACTGCCCAAAGTCACAGAGAGAGAGTGTGTCAGAGCTGGAAAAGACCCTAGCAATATACCTCATCCCTAAAGAGACTCTGTGGGC
>NW_006783413.1:969393-991857 GCF_000442215.2 Lipotes vexillifer | reverse complement strand
CTGTGGGCTCCCTGCCCCCCTGCACCCTCTTTCCCTGCCTCCCAGCTGTGCCCTCCAGGGCCCTGCAGTATGGAGCTAGTCAACAGGACAGAGGTCTCTGAGTTCTTTCTGAAAGGGTTTTCGGGCTACCCAGCCTTGGAGCACCTGCTCTGCCCTCTGTGCTCAGCCACGTACCTGGTGACCCTGCTGGGGAATACAGCCATCGTGGCAGTGAGCTGGACGTCCACCTGCACACGCCCATGTACTTCTTCCTGGGCAACCTCTCCATCCTGGATACCTGCTACAGTCCACCTTTGTGCCCCTGCTGCTGGTCCACCTCCTGTCGGCCCAGAAGACCATCTCCTTTCTTGGCTGCGCAATGCAGATGTGTCTGAGCCTGTCCATAGGCTCCACAGAGTGTCTGCTGCTCGCCATCATGGCCTATGATCACTACCTGGCCAACTGCCGGCCACTCAGGTGCTGATGAGCCACCGGCTCTGCTTGCTGCTGGCGGGAGCCACCTGGGTACTCTGTTTCTTCAAGTCAGTGACTCAGACAGTCATCGCCATGAGGCTGCCCTTCTGTGGCCACCGTGTGGTCAGTCACTTCACCTGCGAAATCCTGGCAGTGCTGAAGCTGGCGTGCGGTGATACGTCAGTCAACGAGGTCTTCCTGTGGGTGGGTGCCATCCTGCTGCTGCCCGTGCCCCTGGCGTTCATCTGCCTGTCCTACATGCTTACCCTGGCCACCATCCTGAGGGTGCCCTCGACCGCTGGACGCCACAAAGCCTTCTCCACCTGCTCGGCGCACCTGGCTGTGATGCTGCTTTTCTATGGCACCGTCATCTTCATGTACCTGAAACCCAGGATCGAGGAGGCCCGCATCTCTGATGAGGCCTCCACGGTCCTCTATGCTGTGGTCACGTCCATGCTGAACCCCGTCATCTACAGCCTGAGGAACAAGGAAGTGACGGAGGCCGCCAGGAAGGTGTGGGACAGGAGATGGACTCCAGGTGAGGGAGGCCGGGGCTCTGCAGGCTAGCAGGCCAGGCCTTCATTAGCCTACAGTGAGGGCTGTGGGTCTGGAATCTCCAGCCCAGAAACGCAGCACCAAGTCCCACTGATCCTGCCACAGAGGAGCTCACAATCACCCCTCTGCTCCTCCCCCCGGCAGAGCCATGGGGCGCTCTCAGCATCACTGCCTGCATCTTTACACCAGCCTCCTGTCTGGCCTTAGGATTTCAGTCTTGTTCCTCCCAGCCTCTCCTCTAAGGGGCATCCAGAGGGATCTTTTTGAAAAGTACATGTGATCCTGTCACTCTCCTGACTGAAACCCCTGGAAGGCTCCCCAGAGCTCTCAGGATGAACTGTGAGGTCTTCAGTGGGGCATTCGAGGACCCCACAAGCTGGCCCTGACTAAACCCCCTCCCCGTCCTGTGCCCCACAGCCTCCCCCCTGTCAGCTGCACACGCCAGCCGGCTGTGAGCCTCAGTGTTGCCCAGCACTGCCCAGCTCTGTGCCCTTGCTGGTTCTTTCCACAAGGCAGCCTCCACCCAGCATGCTCGTAAAAGGACTGCCTGACCCTCAAGGCCCATCTTTTATTTATTTATTTATTTAATATTTTATTTTATTTTATTTTTTTCGGTACGCGGGCCTCTCACTGTTGTGGCCTCTCCCATTGCGGAGCACAGGCTCCGGACGCGCAGGCTCAGCGGCCATGGCTCACGGGCCCAGCCGCTCCGCGGCATGTGGGATCTTCCAGGACCAGGGCACGAACCCGCGTCCCCTGCATCTGCAGGTGGACTCTTAACCACTGCACCACCAGGGAAGCCCCCATCTTTTATTTTTTAAATATAGTCCCATGTGATATACAGGAGGTTCTTGTTTTTCTGTTTTATATATAGTAATGTGTATCTGTTAATTCCACGCTCCTAACTTATCCCTGCCCCCATCTCAAGGCCCATCTTGAATGCCACCTCTGCCAGGAAGCCCCTCCCACTCTGCATCTCTCACTGTGCTCTTCCTGCTTTATTTTCAGTGCTACTGTAAGAGCAGGTAGTATTGGATTCCACTCTGTCCAAAGGTCCAGCCCGGCCCAACCCCAGGCCCTTAAAAATAAATAAATAAATAAATAAATAAATAAATAAATAAACTTCTTAAATAAATAGAAAACACATCGATGTAGGGGTGACAATGGCAGAGCCTGGGGTCCTTCCCAAATCTGAGCAGAGCTGAGACGGAGCTCACAGATGACAGGCATGATCTAGTGCCTTGGGAGGTGACAGTAGAGGCAGTGACGAGCCCTAGCATCCAAGATTTCCAGACCTGCCCAGCCACCGGGATACCAATCACTCCAAGCGGCTTAGGGCCTGGATTCTCCTGTCTCCCTTTTAGCAGCAGTAGCTTCTGAGGCCTCCCTGCCCAGCATCCAGGCCTCGCCTGGCCTTGGGGAGACTCTGCTCTACCACCTATCTTCAGCCCACCCCCTAGGACCCTGCCATAGCTACCTCTTCCTGGTGCTCAGCCTTTTCCCAGCTTTCCTCTCTGAGAGCTCAGTGAACACACAGAGGAAATAGACTCAGATTCAGAGAGCATCTCCATTCCCTGCCCCCTCTGGCCTCAGTGTCACCATCCATGTGATGGGAGAGCTGAGCTTGGTCTCAAGCAGCAGGCCAGCTCTCCTGCTGCCTGGCTGCAGGTAAGCACATTCCTTGCTTGAGCCCTCAGTTCCCTTCCAGTCCCTCTTCCTGTTTCCTCGGTTGGTCAGAACAGAGGCACAGAGGAGGGAAGCACAGCCCCGCAGCTCACAGCCTGACCAAGCCAGGGTGACCGCTGCCAATAAGACCTTCTGCTAGGCCTTTGATGCCAGGACAGGGGTTAGGACTTTATCCTGTGGGCATTTGGGTTTACAATCATTACTTATCGATACTTTTAGAAAGGTCACTGATTAGATACCTTTCTTCACCCATGAAATTGTCAAAGAATTGTTTTTAATGTCTATTGTTAACTACAGTGCAGTGAAGTAGGTAATGTCATACACTGCTGGTGGGGGTGGGAATAAGTTAATATGACCTTCCTGCCAAGTAAGCTGTGAGTATGAATCAAGAGACTTAAAAACTTCAGACCTTGGGCTTCCCTGGTTGTGCAGTGGTTGAGAGTCCGCCTGCCGATGCAGGGGACACGGGTTTGTGCCCTGGTCCGGGAAGATCCCACATGCCGCGGAGCGGCTGGGCCCGTGAGCCATGACCGCTGAGCCTGCGCGTCCGAAGCCTGTGCACCGCAACGGGAGATGCCACAACAATGAGAGGCCTGTGTACCGCAAAAAAAAAAAAAAAAAACAAACTTCAGACCTTCTGACTCAACACCTTTACTTCTAGGAATTAGTCTGAGAAAATTATTAGAGATGCAAAGATTTATGTATAAGTATATATATATATATATGGATATTAATCACAGCGTTATTTATGGTAACAAAAAATTGTAAGTATCCTAATGTCCAAGCATAGCAGAATGTTTAAATAAATCCTGGTGGAGCCCAATGATAGACTGTGACACAGCCATTAGAAATCCTATTTTTTGAAGGATATTTGATGATGGGAAATTCTCACACTGTAATTAATAGAAAAAGGCAGAATATATAACTTTGTACTCAGTATAATCCCAATTCTTTAAAGGTATTTTTCTTATGGATATATGAATAAGTATGTATGTAGAAAATTCTAGAAAATTAAGACAAAATGTAAACTAATAGTCGTTTCCTTTGGCTGATGGGGTTACAGATAAATATTGTTTCCTTAATTATTCTTTCCAATATTGTCCAATACTTCTAAAATGAACATCACTTTGAACTTAAAAATAATATTATTTTTGAGTAATGGAAGATCATGTGGCTCCAGAGTAGAGCACAGACGAGAAGGGCCCTGGGCTGAGGGCAGTAAGTGTGGAAGCTGGTGCCATAACCCAGGCACCCATGGGGCCTGACCCAGGTGGGCAGTCAGGCAGAGAGGGCCGAGCTGAGAAACCTTGGGGACATTCAGCTGATCGCAGAGGTGGCTGAGGGAGAGGGGGACTGTGCGCTGGTGCCTGGGCTTCTGGCTTATTTGGGTGGATAGCGCTCCACCCTGAAA
Source organism: Lipotes vexillifer (assembly GCF_000442215.2). Taxonomy (NCBI): domain Eukaryota; kingdom Metazoa; phylum Chordata; class Mammalia; order Artiodactyla; family Lipotidae; genus Lipotes; species Lipotes vexillifer. The sequence goes on along the minus strand of NW_006783413.1, from coordinate 987,752 downwards.
GAAACCCTGAGTTATAGGGAAGATGAGAGAATCAGGTTGGAGGGGGTGGGATGGGAGGGTGGTGATGAGCTTGTTTGGATGCATTTGTGGGCAACCACGGGGTGGCAAGACAGCCCGGTTCCTAAGCAGCTGGAAAATAAGTGGGGACAATCTTCCAATATTTATTTTGACCTGTGTCCTTGAAAAAAAAAATTCCAAAAGACAAATCATAGTATAATGGGAAAATCTGCAACTGCTGCTGCATTATTTAAGGCTGTTTTTTAGTCCCTAAACTGTGTCAAGTTGTCATTCTTTATTGTGAAGGAAAGAGAAGGACATGGATAGGGAAATGAAAAAGGGAACCTGCAGAAACTCATGCACCTGGCTCAACCCCTGACTTCATGGTCCCTCACAAGGGCTCAGAGTCTCACCCTGTACAGCAATTTGCTTTCCTTAACCTGTCATGAGTGCAGGTCCCCACAGCTCTCCTGGAAGGAGACACCCCATTTCACAGCCTGGGACGCCTAGGCCAAGGGCAGGGGTCATAGCGCCCCAGCCTCAGGTCCCAGGGGCAGGGCTGCAATGAGACCTTCAGATTCTCTGTCCAGTGTCTCTCCTGTGCCCTCCTCACCCAGCCAGGGCCTCCTGGAGAAGCACAGGGCACCTGGGGTCTCTGAAGCCCCATAGCTGCCAAATGTGCAAACTTGTATAGTTGCAGAGTTTGAACTTTAAATTGGACAGGGACTGAGACGTGCCCAAGGGCAAGGAGCACACGACGTGTCTACATGGCAAGGGACCAGGAGGCTGGGCCTCAGGGCCTCTCCCCGGCCCACCCCAGCACAGTGTGTCTGCTGGTAATGAACTCAGTACTCCCTTGCTCTGCTCTCCCAGGCCTCAGGTCACCTCACCGGGCAGCTGCTTCAGCCACCTGCCTGCACTAATGCCACTGGGCCAATAGGTAGGAGGTAAGGAGAACCCATCTAGCATGTTGACTCTTCTCGTGAACTTTTTTTTAAACATGCAGAAAAACAGAATATCTGTTTGGGGAAGGGAACGTAATGATAGTAATAATATCAGCTACCACTGACTGAATGCTTACCATGTGCCAAGCTCTGTGCTAAGAGCTTTCACTGGATCCTCAAAATCACCCCATGAGGAAATACTATTCTTATCTCCACAGGTAAGGAAGCTGAGGCTGAGAAAACAATTAGCAAGTGGCAAGTCTGGGACATGGGCCCTGGTTGCTCTGACTCACCTCAAAGCCTACACTCACCTGCTTTGCTAACACAGTGAAGAATGTGAAGCAGGAATCCCAGATCCAGGCACTTCCGGGAAATTGTAACAGGAGCTTCTTCTTGTTACGCCCCTCACCTTCCTTTTAAAACAATATGTAAAGCCTAAAATAAGTATTAAATGGTTCAAACTAGATTTACCAGCCAATGAAATTGACATGATATTAACCATGCAAAGTGACCCTGGGTCTGTCAGACCTCAGGGTTGGAAGTTGCTAGAAGGATGTGAGGAGGGAATGTTTTGAAGGTTGCACAGAGTACCAGAGACAAGCTAACTGAATGGCTCCATTTCACTCAAGGAGAAACTGGACCAAGGTCACATAGCAGAATCGGAACAAAGGCAAGAATCCAATCTGGGTCCCTCACCCCAGTCCAGGGCTCCTTCCATGGCATCTCCCTGCCTCTCAGGAGGGGTAAAACTGGGGAGTGGATTAAACAATGATTCTCAGAGACACTCAATTTCCTATCACTCTGGATATCTGACTTTCCAGGACTTGACAGGGTGAGAGGCCTGGCAGACAGATGCTAGAGTGATTTTCTGAGTGGATTGCGAAATGCCATCGTACCCAAGTGCTCTGCAACGTTTCTGGTCCTCTTCCTTCTGAGCATGTGGTAGGACTACACAAGCCAGTGCGTTGTGGGCATTTGGGATACAAGTCACTTCTGGGTCGGAGCACTTAACTTCTGGTGTGAGATGCTCTGGTGCGTTCTTCCCCAGCCGTAACAACTGGTGAGGTCCCAGGTGGTGGAGCCAGGGTCTCTGAGGATGACGACCTGGAACAGAGCCCCCTGAAAACCTGCAATGGACATGTAGCATGAGAACTAAACCTCTGTCGTGGTAAGCCACTAAAATTATGAGGTTGTATGTTACTGCAGCAAAACCCAGCTCATTTCAACTGATGGACCAAGGGAACCACAGCTGCTCCCTCATGTCCCAGCCTGGGCCCACGCTGCAGTCAAAGCTGTTGGTAACCTGGCAGCATGGTATTTTCTAGACACAGCCTTATTTCTTTGGGGCCATAAGCCTATGGCCTAGTGGGCTGTTCCTAACTTCCATGAATGTGTCATGATCAGACTCTTAAATTGTAAGGAAACCTATCAGTCTCCTGATTTAGCTCTCCCGAGAGAGCAGCTCTCCCTGCGGGGAGAAGACTGGCCCCACTAAAGCTCTCCTCCCAGCAATCACACGGCTGCATCGTTCTTCCGCTGGTGTGTGCTCTGGGGGAAGGCGAGAGAGGGTGATCTCAAGGTAAGAAATCTGGGATCAGGATTTTGGCAGAAGAAAAGCACCGGATCTCAAATGGCGCCTCCTGCATGCAGGCACTGCAGGGTGTCAGGGATGAACGGGACACAGCCCTTTGACTTCCACAGCTCACAGTCTATTGTGTGAGAGAGAATGACACACACAACAAACTAACTGTGTTGGTGGCTGTGTGAGCGTCATGTTTTCGGCATGGTCAGTTCTGTGGACTGGGAAGGCGGGCCCCACAGAGGAGGTGTGTGTGAGCTGAGCCTTGGAGGATGAGTGGAAGAGAAAGGCCGCTCCGACTGAGGAAAGTATGAGAAGAGGGACGAGACAGGAGCGAGCAGGATTTGCCCATCAATGGGGAGTGGTCTGAGGCCGAGCAGGGGTGCATGAAGGTACAGGAGTTGAGGCAGGAGGGCAGACCAGAGCCTGACGACAAAAGCCCTCAAATGCCCGTGCCATTCCCACTTGGTTTCTTTGTTGGAGACAAGGGTGGGGAAGAGAAATGCAGAGTCAGGCTATTTCCCACCTTCTACCTGCCTGAAAACACCCTCCACACCTATGTCCAGTGTCAAAATTTGAGGTTAAAAGGTCTTTTTTGGGCAACACACCCAACAAAGACCAAGGCCTTATAATCGAATCTGAAATTAAGCTTTGGGCTTAATCCAGCCACATGAAGTCACAACCCAGGAAAGATGCTTCCTTTTAACTTCTTCTTTCCAGATCTCAGGTTTTACTTTACATCCCAGACTCCAAGAGAATCTCAGACGTTTCTAAAGCTGAGAGAGGAAGGGACGTGACCAAGTCACCAGAGAGCAAGGGAATGAGTGTAAACTCTGTTAGGCCAGAAGCCGCATCTGCCTCTGCTGTATTCCCAGCACCCAGCACATAGTAGGTGCTCAGTAACAATTTGATGAATGAGGGAACGAATGAACCATCACACTCAGGCAATTCTTTACCTTTCTGTCAAACTTCAGCAAGAGAATCACTACCTTTAAATGTTTACATGGATAAGATTTACGGTCATTGGCTGACCCAGATTTATCAACTACCCCTGTATGTTCCAGAAACGCCCCTAACAATCGCCTTGATTTAGGCTGGAGGAGGGAAAACCAGCACAGGCTCTGGGGAGAGAGGGGGTCATGACAGATGCTGGAGCTCTTGTGCGGGGAGGTGGCGGGCACAGACCCAGCAGGTGCCTGTGGCTGAGGACGCAGTCTTTGATCCGGAGCCTTGCTGCTGGGTGGCTCACCAGCACTTTTCTGTGTGTGTCTCATCTGGCTACACAGAATCCCCATTTTTCAGAAGGCAACTGAGTCTCAAAGGCCAAGCGACTTGGTCAACATCACACAGCTAGTTAGAGCTGGAGCTGGGATGCAACGCTGGGTTTTCAGAATCCTGCACTGAATATCTGTTGAGTGACTGTCCTTGGCAGCACTCGCTGTATGAGGTGCCGAGAGGAAGGAGACAGTCCCGCTCTCGAGGGTGGTAGAGGAGACAGGTGCACAACACAAGAGCACAGAGGATGGCCAGGGGCTGTGGGAGCACAAGAAGGGGGCAGGTGACTCTGCAGGGTGCAGGAGGGAGAGGAGGAGAGATGAGCTGGACTCTGAAGGAGCAGGAAAGCCCCCACTGGGGAAGAGGAGGAGGACTGCCTACAAAAGGGAACATCTTGGGCCAAGATGTAGTGCTGGGAAAAGTCATGGTTTATTCAGGAGAGGGTGAGCCCATCGTCCCCTACAAATGATAGATGCAATTAGGCAGGAGGAATGAGGGGGAAGATCCAGCCCTGGAGGACGGACAGGGCTCCAATGCTGTCACAGGACGTAGGCCTCACAGTAAAGCTAGGTGTGAAAGGAGTGAGGGAGGGGGTAGCTATATATCTTCTGAAAGGTTAAAGTTCACCCTCAGCTCCTATTTCTCCCTTACACCAGGGATCACTGGGGCTACAAGACAGCTTTCCCATCTAACACTTGACACTTCGCTCCCTCGTGACACTGGCATTTCCCAAAGAGGCTGAGACCAGCTCAGAAGAGCAACCGAAGCTACCTGGGCGAAGACGGCAACCTTCCCCGCCCTCCCTGTATAAAGCTAGTCAATGACTGACGACGCCTCTACCACATAAGACCTGGTTTCCCTCTTGTGTGAGATTACTGCTGATATTATTTATCCTAAAACAGGAATGCCCCCACTGGGGAAGAGGAGGAGGACTGCCTACAAAAGGGAACATCTTGGGCCAAGATGTAGTGCTGGGAAAAGTCATGGTTTATTCAGGAGAGGGTGAGCCCATCGTCCCCTACAAATGATAGATGCAATTAGGCAGGAGGAATGAGGGGGAAGATCCAGCCCTGGAGGACGGACAGGGCTCCAATGCTGTCACAGGACGTAGGCCTCACAGTAAAGCTAGGTGTGAAAGGAGTGAGGGAGGGGGTAGCTATATATCTTCTGAAAGGTTAAAGTTCACCCTCAGCTCCTATTTCTCCCTTACACCAGGGATCACTGGGGCTACAAGACAGCTTTCCCATCTAACACTTGACACTTCGCTCCCTCGTGACACTGGCATTTCCCAAAGAGGCTGAGACCAGCTCAGAAGAGCAACCGAAGCTACCTGGGCGAAGACGGCAACCTTCCCCGCCCTCCCTGTATAAAGCTAGTCAATGACTGACGACGCCTCTACCACATAAGACCTGGTTTCCCTCTTGTGTGAGATTACTGCTGATATTATTTATCCTAAAAAGCAATATGGAGGCCAAGAAGAGAGTCACTTGGTTTTCAGGACCAGGGTTAAAGGCTGTGACCAGTGGCTCTATTGGGATATGTATGTTCTTGTATGTTCTTTTAAAAATCAATGGATGGGGCTTCCCTGGTGGCGCAGTGGTTGGGAGTCCGCCTGCCGATGCAGGGGACACAGGTTTGTGCCCCGGTCCGGGAGGATCCCACATGCCGCGGAGCGGCTGGGCCCATGCGCCATGGCCGCTGAGCCTGCGCGTCCGGAGCCTGAGCTCCGTAACGGGAGAGGCCACAACAGCGAGAGGATCCATGTACCGCAAAAAAAAAAAAAAAAATCAATGGATGGTCTGTGATTCCTTAAGGAGGACTGGCCAGAATAAGGCTTACACATCCTATGGAGTGGAAATGTTCAACCTTTGTGCCCAAAGGAACGCTAAGTGAGCATCACTCATCACCCACCTCCCTCCCTGAGCTCATCTCACTTAACTTAAGAAAGAGGGGCAGCACTTGTGACCGGTGTGGCATCTTTTTATCCACTTATTTTTCGCACAAATATAGCCCCAGCACCTAAACAATACCTAGCACAGAGTAGGCATTCAACAAATATTCAGTGAGTGAATGAATTCGAAACACTATGGGCATAATTCAGCAGTAAGAAGTCATAACCTAGAAATGATGCTTCCTCTTAACAGGCAAGAACGCTTTAGATTCCAAAGGAGCACCTGAAACATGAACCCTACTCTATCGTCTCCCCTGAGCCCACCCAGGGGAGAAGACAGACGAGCCTAGGGGATTAGAATGGGCCCCACCTCCCCAAGTTACACCAGAACTGCAGAGCTGAGAGGGCCGGCTTGCAGACCTGAAGTCCACTCTCTTATTATACAGATGGTGAGACTAAATTCCAGAGGCAGCGCTGACCCGCCCCAGGTCACACACATCCAGGTTGCTTGGTTCCCAGGTCAGCTGGTGCTTTTTCCAACACCCGTGTGGTCCAGATGGGAAAGGAGGGAGAATGAGATGGATGGGGCCAACCAGATGGCCGTGACAGAGTATGTCCTGCTGGGGCTACACGAGCACCACAACGTAGAGATGGTGCTGTTTGTACTCTGCCTGGGCATCTACTCCGTGACAGCGCTGGGGAACGCCCTCCTCATCGGGCTGAACATGCTGGAGCCCCGCCTGCACAGCCCCATGTACTTCGTCCTCAGCAACCTCTCCCTCATGGGTATCTGTGGCACATCCTCCTTTGTGCCTCTCATGCTGGCCAATTTCCTGGAAACCCAAAGCACCATCTCCTTCCCTGGCTGCACCCTGCAGATGTTCCCGACCCTGGCACTGGGCTCCACGGAGTGCCCGATCCTGGCCGTGATGGCGTGTGACCGTCACGTGGCCATCTGCCAGCCGCTTCAGTACTCAGAGCTCATGAGCAGGCAGACGTGAGTGTGGATGGCGGCACTGAGCTGGGGGACAGGCTTTGCCAACTCCCTGCTGCAATCCACTCTCACCTGGAGCCTCCCCTTCTGTGGCCACAAGGTCATCAACCACTTCTGTGAGATCCTGGCAGTACTGAAACTAGCCTGTGGGGACATCTCTCTAAACGCGCTGCTAACAATGGTGGCCACTACTGTCGTGACGCTGGCCCCGTTGCTGCTCATCTGCCTGTCCTACGTTTTCATCCTTGCTGCCATCCTGAGGGTGCCCTCTGCTGCCGGCTGGCACAAAGCCTTCTCCACCTGCTCTGCCCACCTCACAGTGGTGGTGGTTTTCTATGGGACCATCTCCTTCATGTACTTCAAGCCCAAAGCCAAGGACCCCAACTTGGCTAAGATTATCACATTCTTCTATGGGGTTGTGACACCTTCGCTGAACCCCATCATCTACAGCCTGAGGAACACAGAGGTGAAAGCTGCCGCCATAGCTCTGCTGAGGGGAGACCTGCTCTCCAGGGAAATGTCCCGTTTTTCCTGTTGCTCTCTAACTCTATCAGGCAGGACAGGCTAGGGTACACTGTGGCCATGACTTCAAAATTTCAGTGGCTTAAAACCACAAAGGTTTTTTCTCACTTACGCTGTAGGTCCATCAGAGGTTGGCTGGGGGATCTGCTCTGCACCATCGCCTTCATTCCTGTGGGACTCAGGATGATAAAGCAGCTACCATCTGGCACATTGCTGGTCCAAGTGGCAAAAGGCAAAGAGAAAATGACAAAGCCTGCACTGATTCTTAAAGCTTCCACTCAGAAGTGACCTGTTACTTCCACTTCCACCTCACTGGCCAAGGCAAGGCACACACCAGGGCTGACACCGAGGGGGAGGGGACACCCACCTACCATGCATCTGGAAGGAGGGGGAGGACTGAAGAATTTGTGAAGAGCCTAGTGACAACCACCCACCCTACAGTCAACCCAGGGGCTACTGGAGATTTCTAGAGCTTCCTTTTCTCGGACCAACTGTCCTTCACCGGCTGCTGCCAGGTTCATCATCCCAGGAGAGTGCCGGTTAGCTCTCTTGTGGTGGCTTTGGGCTGGGTAGAGCTAACTAGGGTGGAACCGGACCTCCCAGAGTTTCCTTCCCTGTAAGGTTCTGGGATCGGGTGGACCACGAGAGGAATCCGCGTGAGATGGGAGGCGAAAGCGAAGCAGCACCGTCGTGCTGGGAGCCCCTCACTTGCTGTCACCGGCCTGGGGCTCACCTTGCTGTCAGCGCAGCTGCTGCAGCTCCTGCCACGCCGCCTGCAGCTGCTCAGATGGCCCGTGCCAAGTGCAGCGCCACGCCAGAGAGTGCCAGCTCCTCCTGCAGGTCACCAGTGTCACTGAGCCTGAAGGCAGCGAGGCCCAGACACGGGCCCCGGTCTGTCCTCACCTCCCCCTTCACGCCCCCCCCGAGAGCAGCTTCAGGCCCGACACCAGGTGCAGAGGCCCAGCTTTGCACAGGCTTCTCCAACTGCTCCCACAATCAACAGCTCTGTTCTCTACAACAGACCCCTTATATCACTCACGCTTGTCCTGCTACTTTAGCCAGACCCTGGCTGATGCCTCACTCAAGAACCTACGATGGCTCCCCTTAACCACAGAATGAAGCCCTAACTCTTCAGTTGAGTTCAAGCCCTCCAGAACCCAGCCCCCCACTTCTCCAGCCCGATGTTCCACTAACCCCCTTCACACGGTGACCCCCTCGCTACAGTGTCTGCACTGCCTACACCTTGGTGTATCGCTCATGCTGATCTCTGGCGAGACCTGGGACTATTTTTCCAAGCCACCTTAGACACCAGCTCTCTCACACAGCCTTTCCTGGTGCACTTTGAATAGTCTCTCTTTGCTTTACGTCCCACAGCACTTTGTTGGTATCTTTCACTCGGTACCTATCCCATTCTGCTTTGCATCCATGGTATTTCACCACCACGTGGGCTGCTGGATGGCGGGATTCAACCAGGTCTGGCTTGTCTCTGCAGATCCCACAGAGCTTTCCCGATAGAGGGTTACTGAACTGAACTGTCCCTCAGAAGCTCTCACAATGTCACATCTGGGGATTGGATCCTGTGCTGCTGGGCGTGCCCCAGGCAGTTGTGGACAGTCCGGGGTCTAGTCCCAATGTGTGGACAGACATGAGCAGGGAGCAGCAGTATCTGGTGGCCACGGCCATGTATTCCACGAAGTCACTTGAACAAGTCAGGAGACAACAAAGGACCCCTGCTTTGGGACCCAGGAGGCCAAGATTCCAGACCTGGTTCAGCTGCTCTGCCTGTCACGGTCTTCTTGCTGGCCCTCTCCCTCCAGGAATCCCACAGGCACCTCAAACTCAAACTATCCACAACTGAACTCATCATTCTACCCCACAAAGGTGTGTCACCATCTCAGGGAACGGCACCAACACCCCCCCCCCCAAGTCACCAAGCCAGTAACGTGGCAGTCACCATAGGCTTTCTTTCATCTCTCACCACCCCACACATCCAATCAGTTACCATGTCCTACAGAATCCACCTCATAACAGCTCTCGGATGAGTCCCCTCCTTTCCACTGACACTGCCTTCACCATCTCGCTCTCAAATAGTGCAACAGCTGTGTTGCTGCACTTTCAGCCTCCAAATCCTCTCCAAAATCCATCCTCTGCACCTGACATCAAAACACCTATCTGAAAAGACAAAATAACGCAAACAAAACAATCTGATCTGCTACTCTCCTGCTTAAATCCCTTCAATGAGGCCATTGCTCATTTCCCTAGGATAAAAGCCAGACCCCACATACCTGCCCAGCCTCATCACTGGCTGCTTGCCTCCGCCCTAACTCCACACACACACACCCTGCAGGTCCAGACGCCCTGAACTAGTCCCAGTTCCCCAGTAAAGATCAGTCTTTCCTGCTCCTGTGTCTCCCCCTTGCTGTTGCCTCCCATGTCCAAACACCTGACCTTTAGCTAACATACAGTGGAGACTTACCACATACCAGGCTAGGCACTATACTAAGTGTTCTAAGTGCTTTCCTGCTTGGGGACCAGATGGGATGATGGAAATCTCAGGGGAGGAATGTGATATGGACACTGGTGACCAGAGAGAACACTCTCCCGACATCTTGGCATTATGGAAACTCATTCAATCCTCACTCAATGCCCTCCACTCCATCCGGCTTCCAGAAAACCCCTTCTGATCCCTCCTAGCTGGGTGGGGTCTGTCTCAGCTCTGTCTCCCTCTTCAGTGCCTTCTGTACTCTGCTGTGTCCTGAATCCCAGCTATTTGGGCTCATGTGTCCTAGTGATCTGTGTGGAATAATATTTCTGATACAGGAACAGACACCTAGCCCACACCTCTCCTTCCTTCTCACCATTCAATTGGTGAATGTGATGTGAGATGTGACCTTCTCACATCACACTCCGCTCAGGGCCTGAAGGAAGAGATGTGATTGCAGAAAGCAGAGAACAAAGAGATGTTTTCCTGGCATCTGAGTTTCAAAAGCCTAGGCTCTAAATGGAACATAAAAGACTTAAGGCATAAACAAAAGATTTGGGAGGAAAATGTAAGGAAAACGTAGGTGTCCCCACCTCCAGATTAATAAGATTCCCTAAGCTAAGGAGAGGAAAAAGCGAGGAGGAGGGGATGTAGTGAGAGCACTGGCATAGGACGGCCCCAAAAGGGTGGGGCCCTGAGCCCCACTCCTCAGACCAAACCCCTGGACAGGTTTGCAGGGTGTGAAAGCTGGAGCAACTCATGCATTGTTGGTCAAGTAAAATGCAGAGCAGGACCCCAGGGTAGAAATGGCTTCAAGGTGTTTCTGGGTAGCCAAGGTCTCACAAGTCTTTGCATGTGGCACAGAAGTGGTGGAGAGCCTCAGGACTGAAAGGGTCACACAGATGGGGACAAGAAACCACTCTGGGAAGGCCTGCTTGTACCATTGACTGGGGACCAGGCGGGATGATGGAAATCTCAGGGGTGCCACATGGACCCCGGTGACCAGGGAGAACACCCTCACAATATCTCGGCATTATATAAAGACCCTCGGGACTCAGCTGTGACCTTTGTGGAAAGAGAAGAAATCCCCAAATGACAAAAGATTATGTTTCTGGCACTCGGGCAAAATGGAGACTCAAAACAGAAGTTACATTCTTGTGATATTTCTTGCACATCTGAGATTTGTACCCACTAGTCCAATTTCCTGAGCCCTTAGCCTCCTTCCCTATTGGGTGTGGGCACCACAAGGGAGGTCTCACTGATTGAAATCATCTCAGCAAGTACACACACACACACTCACACAACTCCCTACTCCCGGCTGCTGCAGCCTGACACAATGGGGCAAAAGCCTCAGACAGTAGCTCCAGCAGCTCATGCCAGCTGGGCTCCGTCACCCCTGTTGATTGTCTCAGGGTCCCTCTTTGCCTCCCCTCCCCACACCCTTTCCCTCAGGAAAAAAAAAGGCAGCACAGAACCAGTAAATACTTCATTGGAGACACACCAGACTCCACCTGCATCAACTCAGGATACCAGCCACCGCAGCCCCAGTCCCAGCCCCGTCTGTCCTGCAACCCCCTCCCAGCACAGCACAGCCCAGATGCTGCCTCTGGGAAGGATGTCTGAGCCCAGAGTTGCTGAGCTGCTGGGAAGATCTGGAGACTCAGCTTCCCCAGGATGGACTCCGTTTCCTTAGGAACGACGCCATGTCCTGAGAGGGCCTGGTCTCCCAGGGAAGGAATCCATGTCCTCAGGAGGGTTCCATACCCTGGGAAGGGCTCCACAGCCCTGGGAGGGACTCCTTGGTCCTGAGGGGGCTCTGTGGCCCTGCACGGGCTCCAGTCCTGAAGATGCAGGAGGACTCCAGGCCCTCGGGAAGTGTGCCAGGCCCCTGAAAGAGTTCCGTGTCCTTAAGAAAGACTCCATGTCCTCAAGAAATACAACTTGTCTCTCATCCCTGGGAGGACTCCATGCTCCCAGAAAGAACCCAAGGAAGGGCTCTCTGCCCCGGGGAAGAGTTCACGTTCCCCAAGGGCAGCCCAGAGCCCCTCTCAGCTGGCACAGATGCTGCTGACAGTGGCCCCTCCCGGGCCCACAAGGCCCAGCTCCTCCTGCTCATTGATGCACAGCTGGTAGCCGCAGCCCCGGGCCCGGGCTCCAGATGGGACCTGGCGGTCAGTCTTGGCACGAGGGGGCAGCAAGAAGCCCACACTGCCCGCGATGAGCATATGCCAAATGCTGTGAGTGTAGAAGTAGTTGTCTCGGGTCTCCACGAAGGCGTAGAGCAGGATGGCACTGCCCGCGATCAGGCTGCCTGGGCACAGGCAGAAAAGCCAGCGGCGCCACGTGGGCGGGTAGCAGTGCCGGCGGCGGACGCTGCGTACTGTCTGGGGGAGGCAGACAAGTGGGGCTTAGGAACGCGAGGCCTTGGAACCCAAGCCACTGCTGGGCACTCTCTGGCTTTCCCTGAGCCCTGGTGGTGACCTGAAGGCATCTGCCAAGACTGGAGTGCAGCGCTGTGAGCAGCACAGTGATGACGACAGGGTCCAAGCCCACCTTAAACCGGGAACCAGATACCCAAGTCCCTGCACCCAAGTCCTGCTGGGACCTCCCCGCCCCCAGCCCTCCCAACCTTACCCAGGCTGTGGCCAAGATCCCCAGGGCAAAGAGACTGGGTCCAAGCAGGTTCCAGAGTCCATGCCGGTCAAGCTGCAGAGCCATGGACAGCAGCATAGCCCCCAGCAAGTACAGCACCTAGAGAAAGAGGTCTCCAGGGGCTGGGCCGGGATGGCGAGAGGCACTTGACAATGCCCCCAGGAGAGATCGGGAAGTGGATTTCAAGTAGACTGTGGCTATGGTTGTCCCCCAGGGCCCACTCTGGACTGACCTGTTTGACCACAGGCTGTAAGCGAGCCATGGCAATGACAGTGACCCACACGGACATTAAAGAGCCCAGGAAGTCACAGAACTGCAGCACGTCGTAGTCCATGATGCAGAAAACCACAATGCCTGGCTGGTCACAGGCATGGTAGAACTGGAGGAAGAGAGGACAGGCATTGAGAGAACTTGCAGCAAAGGTCCAGGTCTACAAAACCGGAGAAAGAGGCCATAGGGGTGGCATGCTGCTGTCAGAAAAGCGGAGGTCAGAGGGCACAGACTGAGCAGAACTGGGAAATGCCCAACTCCCCGCCCCTGACAAGAATGTGGTAGGGAGGCCCGGTCTGTGTCTTAGGCTGTATGTATCTGGCAGCCCTGAGCCTCATCCTCACCTTCCTAATCTTCCTGCTTCTGGAATGTGCTGTGAGAGCACCAAGCCAAGGGATCCAGGTCTCTCAAGCTGAGGCCAATCCTTGCCTGTACCCCCTTGTGCTCGTGTGGGTCCCACCTGTAACCCTGGCCCAAGCTCTGAGGCTGGAATCTGGCCTCTTGGCCAATCCAGACCCCAAGCCCTCTGTTAGCTCAGACTCTGAGTCATGCTTCACCTTCAGACCTTGCACTAATTGGTCCTCTGCATCCTCTCCCACCCAGTGCCATGGGGGAAGTTGGGAGGGACAGTAAGAATAAAGGCAGTCCCTAAAGCCATGGAAAAGAGCATGGCACTTTACACCACGGGAAGAACACAGGAAAGGGGCAGTGCTCACCTACCCTACACTGTGGGGAACACAGTAAAGAATAGGGTATTGAGGAGCTTAAAGGCGGGGTGCAGGGGACACAGTGGAACTGGAACAAGCTATACTGGGCACCCCAATTAAGGAAACAAGCTCTGCCATCAGCCCTTGGGTCTGTGGTCACAAGCCCTGTGCCCCGCTGGATAACGCTATCAGGACCTCTGGCAGTCTGCATTCCCTTACTGTGAAAACAGTGACCCAGGGATAACCTGAGTTCAAGTTTATTCTGTCTTGGAACATCTGCTGTCACCCTTCTTTGAACTTCTGTGTAGAATTTAGGTAATTTGAGTACTTATTGATGCTAAACACTAAGGCCATGGATGGTTTCAAGAATATCTGGTGCAGAGATGCAGGAACACGCTTCCTTCTAAATCATGTGCCTTACGAGCCCACCCAAAGAAAAGAGACTGGGCAAGGTCTCTGAAGACAAACAGCTCTGACCGAGAACAACCATCACAGTGGCGTGCTCACTTCTCCCATCTCCCAATATCGCCCCTGCTCCGTGTCAGGAAGAATGGGTTATTATGGTAATGAAAGCAGGGTTAAGAAAAATTACAAAGCTACAATGGGAAAGAAAAAGGTTTTGACCTATGTAAACTTGACCAAAATCTACTCATTGGAGCTGAGTTTGAGACACGCCAGCAGATTTTAGGGGATCAAAAAAGTCTCTTAAGATTCTGTGAATCAATCTGTTTGACCTCTGTCCCCTGTACTTTACCCCAGGTCCTCAGGGAGCCATGGCTACTGAGAGCACCTCTTGATAGGAGAAACAACTCAGTGTAGTTGCCAGGATTGGGCTGAAATGCATCAGGCTGAACCGAAGCTGGGGCAGGAAGGCTGTGCTGTACCATCCAAAGGCAGCCTTTGAAGTGGCTTGATCACTGACTGGAGGGACCCTTTAGGCACTACTTTCAGCCCACATCAGTTTCTTCATCATTCTATCAAAAGGCAACCCTAAGTCACAAGGGCTCTGAGCCCAAAAGAGAGACAGCCTTACAGACCTCAGTGAGACAGGTATCCAGGCCTCCAGAGGCATGGCTCTGGGTGTGGGTAGGGAGAGGGCAGGGATATCCAGCCCACAGCTGAGGAGAGAGATGGCGGAGCAATATCACAATTTCACTCACTGGCAGCAGTGGGGTCTCAGCAACTTCTGGGGAAAATGAAAATGGGAGAACCTAGTCTCCTGTTTGAATGAGTCAGAGCTGAGAACGAGAAGGTGGAGGCGAGGACAGGAAGAGGAGTTCAGGTAGAAGGAGCACTATATCCCGAACTCATAGCACAAACCATGACACCCCAACCTCACTGAAACAGCAGCGACCTTAGGGAAAGCAGGTGGGAAACCGAAGCAGGTCTGCTGAGAAAGCTGACAGAAGCCAGCCCAGATGCAGAGTTGCCACCAACAGGATGGGAAAACAGACTCAAAAGTTTAGTCTTGAGAGACAAAGGATGAGAAAGAAATTGCTAATGTTTCTTTCGAACCCGTTGAAGATTTCATCCCGTCATTCAAATTGCAAAATGTGTAACTTCAACCAACAGAGGGGAAAAGGTGAATAACATAAGGGCAGGGACAAGCTAGGAGTTTAGAAAAAGAAAAATAAATGAAAAAGAAAACTCAGGGATATTAATTGATGTTGGGAAACCTTGGGTTCGATTCCTTCGCATTTTAAACTGCCAAGTCTTAAACTTGTGTACCTATCCTCTTTCTTTCCCTTCACTTTGGAGGTAAAGAATGTTGTCCCTTCAGGAAGAGACTGCTCTGGAATTATCATGTTCTTTTGGTTTTTTGTTTTGCTTTGTTTTGTTTTGCGGTACGCGGGCCTCTCCCTGTTGTGGCCTCTCCCGTTGCAGAGCATAGGCTCCAGACGTGCAGGCTCAGCGGCCATGGCTCACGGGCCCAGCCGCTCCGCAGCATGTGGGATCTTCCCGGACCGGGGCACGAACCCGCGTGCCCTGCATCGGCAGGCGAACTCTCAACCACTGAGCCACCAAGGAAGCCCTATCATGTTTTAAGTGAGTATCCCAGGCTTTTCAGAGCGTTCATAAGTTTGGGGACATAAATCCCTCTTTTATATTATTAAATAGAGAAAATGAGTTCTTACTGGGAAACTTGGAGAGACTTTTCATGTGGGTCCATTTAATGTTTGAATATGCCTCAAAGGTTTATTTTTTAATTCTTTCTCTTATATATGATTAATTGGGAACTAATTTGGTTCCTAAACAAATCAATATTTTGGCCTTTTTCTATTTCTCTACCTCCAAGACGGGATATACGTACTACTGCTCACTAAATTACCCAATACTGTTTTATGATTTGGATTTTATTTTAAAGCATTAATTTTACCTTTCACACTTCACCAAGTGCTTGTTTCATATGCCTGACTTTCAGGTATATAGAATGAAATGCCCAAACACTTCTGGAAGAGGGACTTGTAATAAATCTTTCAATCCCAGATAAGAGAGGATAAATACCAGCAGAAAAAAAGCAAAGCTGAATCACCTAACATTGAAGACACATCTAAGAAAATAATTAATTGAAGGTTTATTTCCTCCTAGGAATTTCTACATTGAAAAAAAGACTGGGGAATAATGGAGAGATCGTCTCTGGAGCAGAGAGGTTTTGGGGGATATCATCTCTCTAATCTTCTATGACTGATTATTCTACAAGTATACTAGAAGGTCAAAGAGATTAAGGTTGTAGAAAACCCTTAGGGGTAGAGTTAAATTAAAACTGCAGTGTGGGGACTTTCCTGGTGGTCCAGTGGGTAAGACTCCGTGCTCTCAGTGCAGGGGGCCTGGGTTCCATCCCTGGTCAGGGAATTAGATCCCACATACATGCCGCAACTAAGAAGTCCGCATGCCGCAACAAAGATCCCACGTGCCGCAACTAAGGCCCGGTGCAGCCAAAATAATCAATAAATATTAAAAAAATAAAAATAAATAGAACTGCAGTGTGAGGTGACCAACACGATCTACATTTCACCAATCCTGATCTGGCTACTGTCACTGCTGAATGTCCAAAAATGCCATCAGTAAGTCCATCATTAACTCCCTCCCAGGGCACACTTTGCTAGGGAAACCTGCCAACAACCTGTGGCAGCTTGCTTCATTGAAACTCCTCAACCCGGAGGAGACAGCATCTTGTCATCATATATTCTAGGCATATGTTTGTCTCTTCTGCCTGCAGTGCTTCAGCCTGCTTTACTATTCATGGAGCAGGATCCATTATCGATTGCCATGGCATCCATTCAGCACCATCTTTAACCAGGAGGCACAATTTATAGTAAATGAGGTAAAGCAAATTGCTCACCACCATAGATTTCACTGGTGTAACCATTTACCCATCACCTAGAAGCAACTGGCTCAACCGAAAGTTGGAGTGGGCTACTGAAGGCTGAGTTATAGTGGCACCTGGGAAACTCTACCCTGAAAGTCTGGAATACTCTCCTATATGTTTGGCATATATGTGCCCAGTATGTGCCCAGTAAATTTTAGTCACCTTACAGTCATCTTATACTTTATGCCATGTATATTCATGGGAGAATATCCCCACACTAATAAACTTTCCCTTATGCAAAAAAAAAAAAAAAAAAAAATATATATATATATATATAAATATATATATTGCAGTATTGTTGTCTCACTGAAAATTGTGGACTAATTTTTAGATTAGTATTCCTTTTGTCATCAGCAATAAAAAGAAGTGGTAGAAATAACACAGAAAGATTGGAGGATTTAAGAAAAGAAATTCAGACCACTAACTAGTTTCTATTAGTATAATCTAATTTGACACCTTCCTCAGCTTTGGACATTTCTTTACTAACAAGGTAATTTTGGAAAATTATCCTAAATTGTTTTTCTCTGTGTAATTTTATACTTTTATAGCATAACTATACAGTTTGTCTAACGCTCCAAAACAGAGTATCCTGGCACTACAGAATTTAAAATTGAAGATGCAAATACATTCAATCCATACAAAGATTAGAATATTTGTACTCGGGATAGAATGAAACTTCCTGCTGTTCTCTTATTTTCTGCTTCCGTTTCCTCTTGGAAACAGTCATGGGATTTTGCCAAGGGCCACTGAGAATTACTTGTGCTGGTGTGAGGAACAGAAGAGGTAATGAGGAGGTGGGCTTGCAGCCAGGATCTCAGCAATCAGCAAGGAAGGCTGCAGGGGCCCCAGGATGTCAGCTCTGTCTGGGTCTTTTGGGACCCAATTATGAGGACTCCTCTAGCACTGTGAAGGACATGTATGTGGCTTGAACTGTATGAGTCAGAGGTGCACAACCGCAATGTCTGATATATTTTCCCTGTGATTACTTGTATTTGGTTTGGTTATATTTCCTGACCTTTTGATTGGCTCTTTTTATCTTTTAAGAATTTGAGAACTACTAAAGTGAGGTCGTTAGTATTTCTACATACTCCAGGACTTCTGAGAAACTGAAGTCAGGTTAGAAATGTATCAATGCACGCTCACTGCCAAATGCAAGGGGAACACTATAGCTCAGTGATTACATGAGAGGGATCTGGAGGCAGGCTGAGTGCGAAGTTTGGTTCTACCACTCACCTCAGGCCTTAGGCAAAGTATTTAACCTTTCCTCATCTGCAAAAAAGGGATAATAATAATAGCAATACCTATTATTACAGTGCTATGGGGAGGATTCGATGAGCAGTGTCTGACACACAGCATGTATTCAGTAGATGTTGTTTTTCTGTTATAGTTATCTGAACTGTCGGCTACATACAAAATCAAGTGCTGGGTTTGTGGCTTGCTTTGTTTTGCTTTTTTTACGTATTTACATTTTGCATTTTAAACTCCTGAAGAACAAAGCTACTGTCTGCTCCCAGGCCCTGGGTAGGAACTGACACACTACTCCCAGGTGTGGACTGTCCTGGATTTGAAGACAAGGAAGAAGACTGTCGCCTACCATGCTGGTGCTGATACCTGCAATATGAAAGATGGGTCCTTAAATGGAGACTGCTGAGGAATTAAATAAGTCTAAACTAAAT
>NW_006783413.1:949836-969383 GCF_000442215.2 Lipotes vexillifer | reverse complement strand
GAAAGAGTGACAACAGGAAACCTGCCTGTGAAAAATGAATCACAAGTAGCTCTACACTTTGGCACGTGTGGAAAAAGAACAGGAGTTAGAGCAGGACTTTAGGCAACACCTCAGAGCCAGTATCTTCTCCTTGATCATTTGCTTACTGCCTTATTTAAGAAAGTGGAAGCACTGTATGTGGTGCCAGGCACTTTCGACTCCCCCAGTGTTCCTACTAGGGGAAGGTCTTTTCTTTTCAGGATGATATGCCATCAAATCCAGAAGATAAGAAGTCATCTGATACTGAATACCCTGAAGCCAATGCCCAGGATGCTTTGTGAAGTGCAGGAGAATGGATACGCTCTCCTCACACGCTCCAGGCTCCTGACACACTTAGGTGTTCTTACTAATTGCGAACCACATTAGATCTGCACATAACCAAGAGCGCGCTGGTGAAAGAGCTGTTGCTAGAGGATTTGGTGAGCAACAATATAAAAAGGATCTGGGAACTAAAAAAAAGAGAGAGAGAGAAACAATGTTGAATATAAAAACAGAGTGGGGCATTGTCAGAGCAGGTCTAAAAAGGGGACCAGTCAAACAAAACTGAGGTGTGCTGTTCTCATGCAGCTTAAGTGGCCAAGGTCCTGCTACATGGCTCGGTTACAGCCCACTGTTCCTCACCTGTGGAGAAACAACCAGGACCCTAGAACATGACTCAGTTTCAGGACATTTGCCCCACACTTTCTCCTAGATGATAAGTAGCATTTTTGTAATTTGGATATATGTCTGATCTATTAATACTGGACCACAGAGAGGCATGTATTGGTTTTGTGATATCCTTGTTGCTAAGACATGTGGAAAAGTCTGAATCCATCTAAGATGTTTGCAGTGCTCATAGGCAGGCACTGTACATCACAAGATACCAAGAGCCCAGGGATGAGATGGAAAGATCCCTAGATGTAGCATCTCAGGGGAATTGTGCAGCCACAATTCCAAACTGTAGGTCAGAGTTTCTCAGCCAGTGTGTTGAGGTAAAGGTCCCCTCAGCCCTTAGAGTGGACAGGCAGGGTGTGGGTCGCTGGAGACCCCACACTGTCTCCAGTGACTGTTATCTTAAGTCGCAAACAGCCTTGCTCATATATCCCAATGTGCCTTATAAAAATTATCACGTTCGCGTGCCATGATACGAAGCGGTCAGGAAGCACTGCTGTACAGTGAAGAGGAGACATTCTCATACCATGAAGGTGTAGACATCCCCAAACCCCGTGGTGGAAATGTAGACTCTAACCCACCACCACGGATAGACTCGGTGAAAGACACAGACGCCACCGCATACCGTGGAGAAGAACATGGTGAAGGTGTAGACAGCCGCTTCCAGCACATATCGGCTCCGAATGGCCAGGACCACGGGGGGCAAAAACATGAGGTTGCTCAGGCAGAGCAGTAACGTGGACAGAAGCTGGAATCCGTAGGTGAGCGCATCCGCACTGTCGGTGCAGCCCCATCCCCGCCATCCTGCGGATGGGAGGGGCACAGGGTGGAAGAGGTGAGAAGGCAGCCCGGGCTTCAGCGGACACTTCCGCTGGCGGTCTCTGCTCAAGCCCGACGCCAAGGCCAGAGGAGGCTGGTCCCACCCTGACTCCGCCCGCCCCCCCTCAAACCCGGCTCCTCAGGCTGCCGCCTCCCTTCCGACCGCCCCGGGTGGGGTCCCTCGCCAGCCCAGCCGGCTCACCGGCCTTGCACTCGCAGGCCGCGTACAGGTAGTTGTGCGTGCGCAGCAGCTTGCACTGGCCGTAGGGCCCGCAGTCGTCCACGCACGGGGACAGGAAAGTGCGCAACCGCACCTCGGCCGTCGCGTTCCGGCACCTCAGGAACCTGCGCACAAACTGCCAATCAACCGGGCCCGGGCGCAGCCGCGCCCCGCCCCGCCGCGCCCCGCCCCGCTCACCGAGGCCCCACCCCGCAGAGGGAGCGCAGTGTCAGGAACCAGGTCCCCGTCTGCGGGAACGGGATTCGCAGCCTGGCCACTCGGGAGGTGGCACTGACCGTGAGGAGGAAGCCGGCCAGGGACTCTGAGGGGAGAAGGGAGGAGTCAGTGTGGGGTCAGGACCTAAAGAACCCTCACCCGCCTGCCCTCAGTTCCCAGACGCCCTAGCCCATCCTTCCTCCATACCCACCCCCCTGCCCCCGACTTCCAGCCCCCCCTCCTTCCCCGGTTCCTCACTCCACCTTTGGAACAAGTCATTGCTGCATCCCCCAGGCTCAAGGGCACCTCGTGAGTCAGGCATCCGAACACTGTCACATTTTCCTGGCGCAGGGAGCTCTGGGCAGGGCGGGTATAAAGATGAGGCGACCACACACTCTTAAGTCCTCCCACCAGCACCCCCGCCAGACTCCTCCACCTCTTAACCCCTCCCCAGAAACCCCTCCAGGCCCTCACTGGACACCCCGTTCCTGCAGGTGCTCTCCACACGGGAGCACCCTCCCCAGCCCTCACCTCCTCGTTCTTACAACAGAAAAACGGAAACACTAGATCTTCCACAGCAGAGATCTTTCAAAGACTGATGAGAAGGCAAGGCCACTTCTGACTCCTTTCTTTGGGAAGAATTGTTTGAATTCTGTCTAGGCAAGAGACAACACCCACTTTTGCAGTCCTATCTAGCTTGATGGGGGGAAGGGGAAGAGCACTGTTGCTGGATGTAGACACTAGTTGTAAACAAAGGTGATTGTAAGGTTCGTCAGTCATCTTCACATCTTCACCTGGGCCTTGAAGGTGGGAGGCACGTAAAGAAATGCACTCTTCCTCAGGTGAAATAATTCTAGGTACTGAGCAGTGGTAATAGAACACCTACGGGATTAAATGTAGCAAACTGGCTGGGATTAAAAGAAACTGGATATCCACAGGAGTAAAGGGAAAGGGTTGTCTACAAGAATAAAGGTAACAGGATGCCATAAGCTCACCTTATTCAAGAAGGATTTGAGGCAGCTTATTAAATACATATAACAGGATAAAATAAATACATGAGGGGAAATTTACAAATCTGTCCCTAGATGTGGGCCATATATTTGCTGACTTCCAAGCAACCAAAGCAAGGAAGGAAACGTGAGTTACCACATTTGTGAGTCCACAAGATAAAAGTTAGAGTCTCAGGAGAAGCACTGCACCCAAAAGGGTGGTTCTGTTAAATTCACATCCAAGAAGCACTGTGTGCTGCCCCACCTCCTATCCTTAGCTGCAAGAGTGAATTTCATACAACTTGTTCATAATTTCCCTCAATGCAAGCCCAGGGCTATATGCCAAAGTATTTTTCAGCAAAAGCCATTCTGGTGGGAGCCAAAGAAAAAATGTTCTCTAGGTATGCAGTTCTCTGAGCCAAATGTCCAGTTTTGATCCAAGGGAAAACATCAAAATACCTGAGGAAAAGATCAGAGTAGGTGTGCCAATATACCTTTCAGAATAAATAGAACAGGCTGTCTGAGGTGTGCAGCAGTGTCATAGCATGCAGATGGCTGGAATGTAAGCAGATGCCTTTTAGAGAAAATAGACAAGAATGCAGAGAAAGACAGGGCAAAGCAGCAGGGGAGGTGGGCCTCTCTTCTCAGGATACTAAGGAAGAGTCAGTATGGGTGGGGCCGGTCTCTGACACAGGCTCTATAGTTTCAAGGTCAAATCAAGACTTCACTGTCATTGCCCAAAGGCATGGCAATAAGCAAACACAAAACACATACAGTCTTAGCCAGAACACAGTCAGAGAATTTGAGTATGAAAATAAGGAACATCTTGGGGTTGAAGAGTCAGCTCTGTCCTGACCAGGAGGATCACTAGAAAGTTCTGCGCCATGTCCCATAGACACAGACCATGTCTCAGGTGGGTGATAGGAAAATGATCCCTGCCCCAGAGCTGAGGGATAGTAAAGTTAAAAGGATTTTTGGCTGAGGGAACAGTAGATAAATAATTAGATCAACGCCAACCCAAGACAGTTGCCAATGGCCTGACACAGGGCTCTGCCCTTGGCCCAGTCTTGTTCAGCGCTGAAAATAATGACTAAGAGGTTTAGAAGGCCAGCTTTTCAAGTGTGTGAATTACACAAAGTAGTGAAGATGCAAGGTCCAAACCAGTGTTAGGCAATGTCTCAAAGATGGACATAAATTCTTCCACTCAGGTTAAAAAGTGTGCTGCAAAAATATGAGATAGGAATTGGCAGCGGTTCACATGAACCAAGCTCAGGGCATGAAAATGTGCATGGTCCTTGGTTACAACTAGATAAACACATCAGTTAATGTGGATAAGGACTAGGAGGACATATACCAAAAAGCTAAGCAGTTGTGTTATGGAGGTGTCTTCCTCTATTTTCCAAAGCCTTTATATGTGAACCTATTATTTTTATAATAAAAAAGTAAATGTATACAATTGTTTTGAAGCAAAAAAAGGAAGAAAAGGAAAAAGATCCAGAGGTCTTAGTCCACCACAAGCCTCAGGTGATCCCACAGTGTGAGGCAGCAGCTGAAAGAGGTAACTTGATCTCAGGCTGCACAAATGCTGCCTGCCACCCAGGTCAGACCACCTTGGATCACTTATTTCAGAGGCATGATGACCAGAAGTATGACCAGAGGAGACAGCAGAGGATGAGAAGTCTAAGAGGCTGAGGCTGTTCAGTTTTGGCGAGGCTGAAAGGCATCCAAAGAGCTGTTAAAATTGGATAGGGATGCAACAAATGTACCACACCAATGCAAGACGTGAGTAACAGAGGACACTGTGTGGGGAAAGAGGGGAACTCTCTGTACTTTCCTCAATTTTCTGTAAGCCTAAAACTGCTCTGAAAAATGTCTATTTAAAAAAAAAAAAAAAAAAAGGACGGGGTAGACTACTGGATATAGCTTCTGGGGCAAAACAAAGGTCAGTGGGTAAAAATCCATGGAGGCAGACTTTGATGGAATGCCAAGGATGCCTCTAGCAATCAGAGTGGCCTTAAAAGGTGGTGAGCTCCCCATCACAGGAGATATGCGAGAAAAAGTAAACACCTGCCATAGAGAGAGGCCCTTAGTGAGGGGCAGGTAAGCCTATAAAACTGGGAAAATCCAGACCGCTCAGCTCCCCTGACTGGCCCAGCCCATGTGTAGTAAATACTCAGGGCATGTTTGTTGACCAGAATTGGGCTGAGGCATGGTCTCTAACCATGAAAGGTGAGAGCAACCTAGACAGGCTTTCTGGAGGTAAGGGCCCCTTCACCCCGACACCTTCCCTTTCGGGTTCCCCCAAAGGGCGACCTCCCCGCTCTCCACAAATAGTACCACGTTGAGCTGGAGCTCCAGGCTGAGGACACCTCCACTGTCCAGCACTGGCAGCAGCCTCAGGGCAAACACGGCTGGGCGTTCAGGGGGGAGGGCCACGCTGGGGCCAAAGAAGACGTAGAAGTGGACGGAGAAGGTGTCCAGCTCATTGCGCAGCGTCGGGCGCACTGGCCAGCAGTGCTCAGGTGGGGATGTGGCCCCAGGCCCCTCGGCAGGGGCCCCGAGGGATGACAGCTCTGGGGGCAGTGGCTGGTTGCCCAGTGACTGGGGCATGTTCATGGCAGCTCCGGGGACCAGGGCACGGGACAGGCTGGGCTGTGGGCACTCTGTGGGGCAGAGGAAATCAGAGCTGGGGCCTGCCGCCCTCACAGCCCTGCAGCCCCACCACATACCAGATCTAAGCTCCGTAGGGTATAACAAAGGGTGGGGAGGCTAAGAACTGGAATCGAACGTCCCTTTGGCGTCTGGCATCTAAGGTCACAGGACAGGGGCCAGGGGCTTCCTAGTGGTCACAGCTAATGGAATGTCATGTTGAGTCCCCTTGAGGGACTCAAGGTCATCTCTCCCACCCCAAGGGCAGTGAGGACACTGCTGAAACAGGTGATGGACCCTCTCACTGACTTGCAAGGGCTTTGGCAAGGACCATGTCCCAGAAGTCCTAGCTGTCCCCTGCCTAGTCCAGGACACTGAGATTAAATCAAGGAGAGTAATGAGGTCCCTTAGTGAGCCCCAAGTCAGGTACCAAGAAAAGATCTGATGGTCTCCCAATGACTTGAAGCTCCAAGTGGGAGGGCTTTGGCGAGTAAAGGAGCCTGGGCTAGGCTGGGGAGGTCGTAGGCACGTGGCCGAGGACCAGTGAACACAGCCACTATGCCTGCCTCCTCCCAGCCACAGAAGTCGGCACAAGCTGGGTGGCTGGCGCAGGTGTGGGGCTTCTGACCTTGCAACCGCACACACAGCTGGAAGCAGACGGTCCTGCCAGGGCCCCGGGATGGTGTCTCCACACGCACGTAGACCCAGTGCCCCCACGGGGGCAGTGCCAGCTCCAGCTGGCATACCGAGGCACCTCCACAGGCCACAGAGCTTGAGTTGTGCAGGGGCGGGGCCTTGGGACGTAGGCGCAGCGTCAGGGGGCAGGCGGATGCCCCGCGGCCCCCCACGCACACCAGCTGCGCTGAAACCCTGTAAGTGAAGCTGGGCACAAAGACCCTGGGCAGAGGGGAGGTTGGAGGTGAGAAAAGACAGGGTACAGAGAGGTGAGAGGGACACAGGATGAGGGAGACACTGGGAAGAAGGGAGGAGTAGGGGACAGAAAAACCGGAGGCCTTTTTGGGTCTTCCCCTCTGTGCTGGGAGAGGGGGAGGCAGGGGGTGGGAGCCGCCCTGGGGCTCTGGGTAGCTCAGCAGTCCAGGCTGGCCAGAGGGAGAGGAAGATCAGCAGGTAGGCTAAGGCCGGGGAAGGAACATGGGAAGGGCCCGGTGTGGGGCAGTATTTGACTTACTTGTACAGGGCTGAGCGATTGTGGAGGGAGAGGGTCTGCTCAGAGGGTCGCCCAGGCACCAGCACAGCCACGTCCAACAAACGCCGGACAATCAGCTGCGGCTGAAGGAGGTACTGACACTCATCCTGGAGACCCTGAGACACAAGCAGGGGTGGCAGGAGGGGAGACAGCGAGGTGCTACTAAAAGGCGGCGAACAGCCTGCTGAGGCAGAGGACAAACCTCCTCTGGCCCTCCTGCTTCTGGGGCTGTGACCGCAGTCCTCTAAGCTCTCGGTCCCTCCTAGGTCTGCAGGATCTGCTGGGATCCTCAGCATTGGCTGAGGTTTAGGGACTCAAAACTGGGCCCCTCCTGACAGTCAGGCCTTCCCTGCCCCTCCTCCAGTAACCCCTCCTCCTGAGCATTCCTGGACAGCCCCTCAAGGTAATTTCAAACCACCTCATTCCCCCACCAAGCCCTCAGGAACGTAGAACACTAGCACTCCAAGGGCACTAGAAAGCCCCTTAGAGGCTTCCAGTCCAAACCTCCCCGCTTCCCCCAACCAAATCTTTAATTTCCTTTATTCTCCACCTGCCCCTCCCAAGTGCTTGTCCAGCCTCTGCTTTAATACCCCCAGGGAAGAGCCACTCTGCCTCCCAAGGGACCTCCAGACTACAGGTAACTTGAGAAAAGGAACCTGGTCTTATTTTGTTCCCCCAGACACAGAGCCTAAAGTAAAGTGCACCCCTCACAGATGAATATTTGCTGAATAAATGAATGAATACGCGAATCAACCCCGCTGGGGGCAGCTCTGACCTGTATGAAGCCAAAGCCTATCTTCTGTCCCCCGACCACCGCTCTGCCTCAGGGGCCCACAGATACATCTGCTTCTTCTGCCTCAGTCTGGGTTTCCTCTGCCACTGGAGGAGAACCGCCACATCTCCCCGAGCTACTCTTCTGGATAAAATCCCTAACACTTCTCTACTTGGGGGGACACCACTCTGGCCCTGCAGCATCTCCAGTGAGGATGGGCCCATTAATTCCGGCTCCTCTTCTGTGGCATTTGCAGCTCTCTGGGCCCTCGATCCTAGCAGTTCAGGGGAGGGGGGCTCCTGATTAGGCTTCTCTCATCTTCTGGACAAAGGCCAATAAACTAGAGGCCACTGTTCACTTATGTGGTTATTCTGACCGAGACATACCATTAGCCTTGACCTGGGACAAGAATTCCAGGCTTTGACATCCCACTGAGTTCCAAGCCACGGAAAAAGCCAGCCAAGGCTTGTTTGCTGACTTTTTTTTGTTTTGTTTTGTCTGTTTGTTTGTTTGCTGACTTCTAGCAAAGCTCCACAAGGTTGGAAGGGGGCCTTGATGGATGCCAGGCTGGAATATCTCCTTACCCTCTGCCTGGAATTTTCCTGTACCTTTTGCATCACTGCACCCCCAATACCTAGCACACCACCTGGCACATACTAGGTGCTAGAAAATATCTGTTGAGTTAAAGAACAGGTGTCAAAAAGAGGTCCCTTCAGAGAGCTCCTGAACCCACCTCGTTGCTCAGAGACCTCCATCTCTGATATCCAAAGCAGATGTCCCTCATCTTTCGTGTCAAGCCCTAAGGACCAGAAATACTCTCACAAGTTATTTCATCAACCCCACTTCCTAACGTAGGAATCACCACCACAATAATCTTGTGGTGAATAAGCCCTGAGGGTGGGGACTCACACTTGGGAGACGGCCCCTGTACTTACTATAGAGTCCAGAGGGAAGAAACACTTTCTTCCATGTTTTGCTTGCTGTTGCCCTAACTAAATGATCAGTGGACATGACCTTTCTATTTAAGATGTGCTCCTTCCTTAAACTGTATAATGTTCATGTCTAACACCTCCCTTATTGTGCACGGGAGCATTCAGTCAGTGGAGACTAGGGAAGGTGCAGCAGGGACCTTCATCCTGTAATGGAACCACAGGAAGGGAACCAGAAGTCAGGTCCTCAAGAGCTGCCAAGGCAGAAGCCAAGCGAGAAAATCCAAACTCAGTCAACATCAGTGGTCTTGGAAGGAACAGAGCCAAAGCAAGGCAGCTTGAGGGACCAGGAGGGCCAAAAGTGAGAAGTGGAGTGAGAAGCAATCTGAAAGAAGCTGGAGTGGAAGGCCTTAGATTGATTCCTAGACTGTCCTAGTATAGGTAGGCTGAGTTTCTTTAGTAAGGCCTGAGCCTCTGGGTGAGGCCTGCAGACTGAAGATGCCCAAAGATCTTGGCCTTCTCTGTGGGAATACTCCAGCACTCGGCACAGCCCCGGCCCACAGTTAGCTACCACCAATCAACATGGAAGTAGATGAGCACTGGAGAGACGGCAGGGGGCAAGAGTGGAAGCAGGGAGACCACTTAGGAGATTACTGTGGTGGCTCAGCAGACGGCTAAGGGAAGGTGTGCCAAGAGTGGAAACAGAAGTAGATGCATCCAGGGCATCCTTTAGAAGTAGAGTCAACAATACTTTTTCTTTATGGATTAGTTGTGGGGAAATAAGGGAAAAAGAAGAATCAAGTATGACACCTAAATTTGGAGCTTGAGCAACTGGTGAATAGCAGTGCCATTTACTGAGAAAAAGATTAGAGAACAAAGAGGCTTAGACTGGGAGAAGTGAAATAGGAATTAAAGAGATTTTGACTTGAGGCTTTGTTTGGATATGTACTTGCTAAGTTTGAGACTGGTCTTAGACATCCAATCAGAGATGTCAAGTAAGCCACTGGAGATAAAGTCTGAGATTCAAAGAAATTTGGACTCACTTAATACTCCTGGAAGACATGAACTTATAGGTGGTATTTAAAACTGTTGTGCTGGAGACACCTAGCAAGAGAATGAAGAAATAAAAAGGAGTTGTCCCAGGACCAAGCTTTGGGGTACGACACGTGAAGAGATCAAGCAGAGGAGAAGCCAGGAAAGGAGACAGAGGAGTGGGCGGTGGGCAGGAGGAAAACTGGACAGTTCTGTAAAGTCACAAAGGGCAAGAGGAGAAAATGTTTCAAGAAGGAAAGAGTAATATAAGGAACTAGGTAACAACTAGTTACTAATCAGCTCTGGAGAGGAAACGTGGGGACTGAAAGGGGACAACGGGAAGAGGAAGACTTACTTTTCACTGATGCCTTTTGTACCTTTCGAATGTTGTACCGGGTGCATATATTACCTATTTGAAATACAAATAAAATAATTTAGAAGGAGGAAGAAGAACAGAAGGAAGACTGTTAGCAGATCTGAACCACTTCAGTTGAGATACTGAGCCACACTTGGTCCTAGCGGGTGGATTCAACTGAATCCTTTCCTCTGTACAATCTGCTCCTTTTCTTTCCTTCTTGTTGTTTTCATTCTTTTATCTGCTTTCACTTACTTTCAAATCTTGGAGCTGAGAAGAGGAAGCATTCAAGGAGAACTGTGCCCCAGATATTTGGAGAACTTCCCCTAATAAGCCATTTGGGTGCGAGATGTTACCCACAAGCCAAAGGGCAGCCCTTCAGGGCAGACTGGCAGCTGGACACCACAGGAGGAACACATGCGCCACACAGCAAAGGTAAGGAGATAGAGGGCACAGGTCAAGACAGAAGTGGCTGACAGAAAGAAGGAGAAAAGGAAAGGAGGAGAAATTAGATCAGTTTTGGAAACATGAGTTTGAGAAGATGGCAGAAGGGCAAGAAAAATTTGCCAAGCCCCCACCATGTGCTGGGCACTAGGAATACAGTAGTGAATAATACACACAGAGGCCAGCAGAAGTGTGGGACCACAGCCCAGGAGAGTGGCCTGGACCAGATTAGTCACTTCCCTTTTACAACCTCTTAAGGCTCCCTATCACTCTCAGGATAAAGTTCAAACTTCTAGGCCCTGCCTGATCTGGCCTCTGTTCACCCCTCCAGCTCCCTCACTCACCCCAATGCCTGCCCCACACTGAACCACTTCATTTCTCCCTTCTAAGCTTTAGCCCATGCTACTCCCACCACCTGGAATGCCCTTCCCTGCTTTCTCAACAGCAGGTCTCACTTCCTAACAGTTTCCTAAAACCAACTCCCCACCACACTACCAAGATGAGTTATCCACCTCTCCTTTGTCCTCTTAAAATACCTCCTGTATCTCACTAGTATACATCTTTTTTTTTTTTTTTTTTTTTTTTTGGCGGTACGCGGGCCTCTCACTGTTGTGGCCTCTCCCGTTGCGGAGCACAGGCTCCGGACACGCAGGCTTAGCGGCCATGGCTCACGGGCCTAGCCGCTCCGCGGCATGTGGGATCTTCCCGGACCGGGGCACGAACCCGTGTCCCCTGCATCGGCAGGTGGACTCTCAACCACTGCGCCACCAGGGAAGCCCACTAGTATACATCTTATTTACCTGTGTCCCTAGCACCCAACCCAAGGCCTGGGACAAAGCAGGTGCTCAAAAACTAAGGTCTAAAGGGAGGCCTGAACTCGTCCCCAAAGCTGAGGAACAGTGCTGCCTTCTTACGCTGGGACCGTTCAGTCCCCACCCAAGGATATCCCTGAACCCACAATAACCTCCTGTGTTGGCCAAGCCTTATGGGAAGTCAGGACGATGGGACGGGGACGAGGACGAGGCAAGCAAAGAAGACGGAGCCCTGGAGGAATGCTCTGGACAACCCAGCCATAGGCTTGATTCTAGGGAATTAACCAGAGAGCTTAAGAATCCCTACAGGCCCACATAAGATTCCAGAAGATAATCAAATTCTTAGAGGAAACACAAAGAAGATCTTGCCCCCCAAACTCTAGAACAGGCCTGACTGGAGAGCTCCGTCTCTCGTGGGGTCCACACATGGCTGCCAGTCACAGGCAAGGGGTAACTGCACCCTCTTCTCTCTAATCTCACCACACCCCAGGGATCTCTAAGGGGTAGGGCTCCAGCTTGCAGTGCCAAGTTCCCCAGGCCCCACTCTCTATATCTAGATGCAAATGGGCACGTCAAGCCTGGTTCTGACCTCTCCTAACCAGGCTTCAGCTCCCATAATCCCAGCCCAGGCCTAGGCGCCAGATTCCTCCTGCTCAGTCAGAAAGGTTGTTGGATAACTACAGCAGGGCTTCAGAAAGATTTTCTCTTCTCACAAAGAGAGTCAAGAATCAGAGCTGGGACCAGGAACAGGCTCTTTGGGATTTGGCCAAAGACCTAAGAAGACATTCCTCCTAATAGAAGAACACTTGGTTCTGATGGGAGTCAAGAACCTAGAACCCAGAGCCACTTCCGGGCAAGTTCGCAACATGCTCTCACCCAGAGGGCTCCCAGGCCTGCAGAGGAGGTTCTCCCGTACATGACTCTCAGGAAAAACTGGCCTATCACTGAGGCCTCAAGATGCTCCCTCAGCCTGAGTTCCCATCTCTGACAACAGCAGTGCCCATACAGTTGTCCCTGTGTAATTCTCAGCTCATTCAAAAGCATTATAACACCTCTGAACGCTGGGCCTCAGCAGGAGGAGGAGAGGGGAGTCTGACACAGTCCGGGGCCCCTGCCCTCAAGGAACTCACCCTGGAGAGAGATGGCCAGGTCAAATCCTCACCTGACTGGGAATTTCTGCCTCTCCCAATTCTCAGTGGCCAAACCCTACTCACTTTCTTGTTCTTCATGTCCTGTTCTTTAAATCCTGCTCAGCTCACGCTTGGCCCTTTGCCGTTACCACTGACCCCACACCCGTGGCCGTCCCACTCTGACATGGCCACCGCATCCCACCCCACCTCCCACCAGTGGACAGGAGCAAGAAACCTTCAGGTCCTCTCACAGTAATGAAGAGGTCTAGCCTGCCCAGTGCCTGGGAGTGGCAGGAAAACTCTGCAGCATTTCCTTCCCCTCCAAACTAGAATGGAGAAGCAGCCTGACCTCAACCCTACAACACTGGAGACTTTAACAAACTCTGCTCTATGAAATCACTGCCGATGTTTGGGGGAAAGAGCGTCAACAATCAGGTTGGACGCCAGGCGCCCAAAGCCGCTTCTTAACAGGAAGGGGCTTCCCTGCCCCAGAGTATTCTCTTACCATCTTTCATAAGGTGTCAGGAGCTAAAATTATGATAGAAGAGGAACGTATACTCCCAAATGGACTAACGACTGGGCTAAAGCCTACAAGAGTCTGCGGGGCTATCACCAACCAAGACGTAGAACAAGACTAGTCTTGACCCACCAGGTGACCTGCTGACCTCTAGCTATGCCCCACGCCAGCCACCCTTATGCTGTTGCCCACCCTGGCACAAGGCTGGTGTGCCAGGTAGCCCAGAGATGGAGAAGCAGCTCTGGCCCCTCCTACCCTGGACAGTATCAACCCACCTTGACAGAGATGTGGCCGTGGGTCCGGGGCAGGTGGGCAGCCAAGAACCAGTCCCCAGGTAAGGGGCTGCTGACGTTAAAGATGCCAGAGGTGCGGTTGGGCAGTGTCCAGCTGAGAGTCAGTGAGAAAACCCCAGGCACAGCCGTATCCCCTGGGAAGTGTGTGTGCAGGGGATTGATGACAGGGGGTGCCCCAGAACGGAAATACCTGGGGGACCAGAATGAAGAGAAGAGGAAAGCAGGCAATGGGGTGGGACATGGAAAACGGGGGAAAGAAAGGAGAACTGTCATTTATCGCCAGTAAAACAAGTGGATTCCCTATACCGACCCACACAACAAAGTGGTTCCAGGTCAGGGGTAAGAACATAAGGGGCAAAAGATCAGCTCGGGCGCTCAAACAGTCATACAGTAGCCAGGAATGGTCAGGAGACAGAGGTCTTGGCCCTCAGCCAGTCACACTTCAATCCGGACAAGGGTCAGGGGTCAGGGTCAGGAGGTCAGCTGACCTCCTGAACTCGCATTTTCATTTGGAAAGTGGCCTGGGGTTGGAAGCGGGGGTCAGGAGGTTAACTCAGACGCTCACACGGTCACACTTTGGTCTGGGCAGTGGTCCCCAAAGGTTCCCCCCTGCTCTTTGAAGATGATGAGGTTCCACACGGCCAGGAATGTGTCTTCGGGAACATGGAAGTGGAAGAGCTCGGTGCTGGCGAAGGAGCGGAAGGGACTCAGCTTGCGGGGTGAGCAGGTGGAGTAGTCAGTCAGGAAGAGGCCTCCTGGGGAGCAGGCGGAAGAGAAAGGAGCAAAGTAGGACAGGCCATTCCCAGCAAGCCCCAGGCACACCAAGCTGCCTCACCCACAGCACCGACTCAACAAAGGCTCTCCTCTGCTCGGAAACTGGGTCTCATGCTGCCCTCGCCATCATTTGCTTTCAACCTTACTGTGACCTTGGGAAAAATGACCTCTCTTTACAGATAAGGAAACTGAGGCTTAACGCTAGACCAAACTGAGGATTCAAACCTTGATCTGTCTAAATGCAAAACCAGGACCCTTTTGAGGACCCCCACAGCTGCCCCTCACTTAGGAGCCATTGTTCTCCTCTTACCAAGCCTAACAAAACAGCTGTGGATGGTGTACACGCGTGCGTGCGTGTACGCGTGTGTGTGTGCGTGTGTGTGTGTGTGCGTGTGCGTGTGTGCGTGTGTGTGTGTGTGTGTGCTGGCATGGACTTTTAGGCTACTGAGCAGCCTGGAACTCCACCTGTGGGCTTGGGAGTCAGCATGGAACTGTGAAACTGCCTTGTTTATTTTCTTCCCCTTTCTGTTCCCCTGTGGTCAGGAGCAATAAAAACTCTCAGAAGCTTCACAAGAGTTGTCTGTATACTGGCTCAGGGCAGCAGAGGGGAGGGGAAAATGTGGTGAGGCTGCAAGGGGCCTGCTTGGGTGGCAGAGGCAAGGACAGGAGCTGGCAGGCCACCACAAGAGCCCCAGGGAGAGGAGGAAAGGAGAGCCAGCAGGGCCTCTGGGATTCAGAAGGAGGGGCTGGGGGTGCTTCCTGGAGGGAGGCCCAGTGAGGCAGTCAACTGGTAAGCCAGTGGAATCTCAAACCACCTGGGAACATTCATATCCAGACGAGGCTGGGGTGGGAGGTGGGGAGAAAGTGGCCCTCTGTAGCCGAAATGCCAAGATACCTGATCATGGCTGTTAGGAGCAGAGCCCAGTGAGCAGGAAAGTCTGGTGTAAGCAGCTACCAAGCAAACACATAGGGACCAGGACTGCTGTAACAATGCAAAGAACCCAGCGACTCAGCTGGATAGAAGAGGGCCCCAAATGACAGGCAAAGCTCTGGGGAATCTGACTGTTTTGGAGACTTAAGACCAGCCCCAGCGAAGCCCAGAAGGATGCCCCCAGGACAGATGAGAAGGTTGGGAACTCAAGCAGCTTCAGAACAAGAGTAGGGGCAGTGGGTAGGGGAGACCTTGAAGCAGAGTTTTCAGCCCAGTAGGAAATACCCACAGGCCTTGCCTATTCTGACAGCTTCCCCCTCTGGAGATGGGAGATGTAACTCCAAAAATGAGGCATTTGAAATAACAGAGAAAGAAGCATCTGGAAAAGGAGGCTGCTGAAGGAGGGAACACGGATCAAGGTTAGCCCTACTGAATTTCAGCAACCTTGAGTCACCCTGCAGAGAGCCGTCCTATATAGGTGGAGGTCACTAGCCCTAGACTGGCCTGTGCTCTTCAAAAGCCACGGTTATACCCAAGGACTAGTCTGTGCAGTTCAGGCCACATGGTCACTCTCAACAAGGAAGACCTGCCACCTTGCAAGCTGAGCACTGCCCAGGAACCAGAGAGGCTCACAGAGCAGCACTCACAGGGCAGTGGTGATGTATCAGAGAGGGATGAAGGGAAATGAACCAAGAGATGGGGAAGAAAGATTTCCTAGGAGCCCTGGCTGTGATAACTGGGAGGCAGAAAGCTAAGAGCTGAATGGCCTGGATACTATTGTTACAGGAAAGCAGAGCACTGGAGCACCCTCTGCTGGAATTAGGGAAGGGCTCCTCCTCCTCAAAGCTGGTACCAGGTATGGGTCATCAGATGGGTCATTGCTACTGTTAGAAGAAATGCTGGCCAGGCCCCCAGTGCAGATTCTCAGAGAGCTGGTGATGAAAGCAGCCAATGACCTTTAGGAAACAATAGACAGACGTGCACAAAGAGCCCTGTGATTAAAGGAACATGGCATGGCCTGGAGAACTGGGGGACTAGTTAAGCCACCCTGAAGTGCCTAGGGGCTACAGAGGTCACAGAATAGCCTGGTGGGAAAGGGAGTAAAAAGAAGCTGCGGATGCTGCGAGGAGCCTAGAGGGCAGATGTTTGAGAAAGCGTCCACAGCCCCATTCACTCCAAGCTTTGGTTTTGGGTTTCACCAGGACCTACAGAGCTGTGTCCCAGAGGAAGCACAAGTAAGGCCCTAACCAAGCTCAGATGAACCTGCCTTGGATGCGCCAGTGCTTCCAGATGAGGCTAGAGTGATTCTCCATCACCACCTGAAACACACACACACACGCACGCACGCACGCACGCACGCATACACACGGGCTGAGGCTGGCCCTTCTAGTGACAGCACTCAGTAGAACAAAAGGCTATTTCCTGTAATGGCAAGGCATGCCTGGGTTATGCAACTGCAGTCAGACAAGCCCAAGGAAAAGACCCAAGGATTTGTTGAGACCGACTGTGCCATCATGGTCCTGTGACAGTGCTAGTCTCTCCTCAGGCGAAACCTCTCAGCACCACCAGGTCACAGAGCACCCCTGCAGGCCAGTGACTAGTAACAGCACTCAGGGCAGCCCTGACTGCTGTGGGACCTAGTCAGTGCTCATTTCCACCTTCATTATAATCCTCCCAAAGAACCTGAAACTGCTTCTGGGCAATCATGCTTTAATCCACATCTTTCAACTTTCTGCAGCTCTGTGGCTGTCAATCACCCTCCTCTCTTAGTCATCCCAGTGTCTGCTCAATGGGCTCATGAACAAAGATGCTGGGGTGGCAGGGATAGAAGCTATGAATTGGGCTTGACAGAATGGACTCCCCCTCACCCAAACTGAAAAACTGACCTGCCTTTTGCCTCTGTTGAGTGCCAGATCTGCCAGCAGCAGTAATCAACACTGAGCAGTAACCAAAACTGAGCCCCTCAAGGAATCTGGCTGGGGGCAGATGGATTACTCATGTATGTTGTGGGAGGCACCCAACACTGCCTCCAACTGGGAACTATCCACTTGGAGGTGACACTTCAGTGATCTGTCTGCAGGAGGGGCAAGAAGAGCTAAAGAGGAATATGCATGGGCCACATGTACCTCCCCCTCACGCAGTAACATAGGCACTAAGGACACACAGGCTCACATGCACACAAGAGACACGCGCCTACACTTACCAACACACAAGCATATACACACACTGCACATGCCCAGCATTCCCACAGATCCCTCAGGTACAAACACAGACGCATAAGTGCCCAGATACCAGTGTGCATCCACATAGAGCTTGCACATCTCTGCAGGGGCAGTGACCTTTGGCGTGCATTGATCTCCTCAAGCTTGTACACTGAACCAGGGCCCCAGAGCTCACTGAAACGCAGCCCCTCCACCCCCAGCTGCTCTGCTACTTGTTATTGCCAAAGACTTCCTCAGGCACATCCCCATCACCTCTAGAGTGCCACCCGCCAGAGATGGCTGGGGTTTGGGGCCATGATGACTCTTTATTATGGGGCCATCTTTACAGCACATATCCTATGGCCAGGACCCCCTCATCTTCCCACATTCCACCCATTAGGAAGCTGGGTATCTCCCTCTCCTGTCCGAGTCACTTCCTCACTGGATGGTGGCCCTGGGCTGAAAACTGACAAGTGACGATAGTTTGTGGATGAAGCCCCCTTGTGGGAAGACAGGGGAGAGGACAGGTTGTGCTCTGAGCCTTTCTGCGCTTGGATCTGTTTTCCTATTGGGCATATATTGCAATTAAAAAAAAAAAAAAAGAAACAAAAACAAAAAACACCAGTATAGGATAGGAATGAGGAAATCTTTTTCTAGCCCCACACCGCCACTGACAAGCTGTATGATCTTGGGCAAATTGATCTCTTGCTGAGCCTCAGTTTCCCCATCTGTGAAATAGTCTCTGAGTTTCAACCCTGCTTTAAGTGTCAGGAATTATTCCTAAGCAAATCAAGCTTATTTGGAATGAAACTCGTTATAAGAGGAAAACTCATTATAATGGCAACTAACCCATGTCCATGTTTTTTTTTGTTATTTGCTACACGTTATTTTCAAAACTGCTTTCTTGACCCTGTTTTAAGGCATGCCCAGTTCCTCAAAGGTTTAGGCCAGATCTTCCCACACTGGACTAGAGGCTCTCTGCTGGGGGACTATGTCTCCCCCACCAAACTTCATGAACAGGTGCAAAGCACTCAAGACTTTCTTGGAAAAGCAAGAGTCAGAGTGGAGTCCGGATGGACCCCAAGAAAGGAAACCTTGCAGTCTCTGTCAGCCACCTGCTGAGCCTCAAGCCCACAGCTACCACTCTTCTGACCCTGCCAATTCCTCTCAATTATGCACAACTTCTTATTTCTCTCCACTTCTTCCCCAGTGATCTAGTTGCCCAGGTCCCACCTCTCCTGAATCCCTCCAGTCCACCCCTCCCTGCCAGAACCCCATCCCTGCCTCGGTCTTTCCTGCTTCTGCACTCACCAGCCCCTGGGCCAAGGACAGACAACAGCAACAGCAGCAGTAAGGCTGACGGCAGCTGGAGCCCCGACCTGAGTCGAGGCTGGGAGAGGGGCAGGGTATGAAAGAGAGGGCTGGGTAGTGGGAGAGACCTGGGTAAACACAGAGATGAGGGCAAAGACTGGGATAAAGAGTTGGGCTGGGCTGGGCACTGGGACTTATGCAAGGGTAGGGGATGTGATGGAAGGAAGGACTGTGATGGGGACTGGAGGAGGGGCAGGGGTTGAGCCCCGAGCTTAAGCAAATTTTGAGAATGGGTCTGGGACAAGGGCTGGGCTGGGATTTGGGAAAGGAGGTGAAACAGGGGCAGACGCTGGGATGGGGGCCAGGCCAAGGACTGGCGTGGGGGCCTGAGCTGGGCCCCGGATCTGGGCATTCGCTGGGACCCAGGCCGTAGCTGGAACCTATGTGGAAAGCGGGGCGAGGGCGGGGTCGGGGGCCAAGGCCCGAATCGGGATAGGAAAAGGGGCCGGGACAAGGACTGGGCCATGGCCCGGGGCAGGAGCGGGGCCGGACAGGCCAGCGCGGGCGCTCGCAGAGCTGACCCGCGGCTCCGCTCCCACCCCCGGGGGGTGACCACCAGTGTCCTCGCGGGCCCGGGGCCGGGGTCGAGCCTGCCGGGGCCAGGCCGGGGACCTGGGTAGGAGTTCAGGTCCGGGCGACTCCGGGCTGCGCTGGACAGGCGATAACCAGGCCCCGCGGCGGCGGCCTCAGCCTGACGTCGTATGACGCTCCGCCCCCCGATTAGCTCGATTGGTCCTTCTCACTAAAGCCCGCCCCCGGCCCTATTCTACTGGTCTCTAACTTGGCCCTCCTGGGCTCGACGACAGACTCCGCCCTAGCTCCAGCTACCAGAGTCCCCGCCTTTCTCTCCCCAACCGCGGAGCCCAGATGCGCCCATCAGATTCTCACAGCCCCCACTGACCACCCCACAGACATCTCCTAGGAACCCTACAGAGGGCTTCATAAACCCAGACACCCACGGACGTCCCCACAGATATCTGCAGACCCTACCCAGAGACCGTCACAGAGTCTCAGAAAGATCCCGTAAAACCGCTCACAGAGATCCGGCAAAACCCCACTAAAAGAAATGACCCGGGCTTCCCTGGCGGCGCAGTGGTTGAGAGTCCGCCTGCCGATGCAGCGGTCACGGGTTCGTGCCCCGGTCTTCCACATGCCGCGGAGCGGCTGGGGCCCTGAGGCATGTCCGCTGAGCCTGC
>NW_006783413.1:929909-949539 GCF_000442215.2 Lipotes vexillifer | reverse complement strand
CCCCAAAAAAAAAAAAAAAAAGAAAGAAAGAAATGACCCTCTAGGTTTGTCCCTTTCGGGTCAAATGCAGACCCCTCAGGAGACCTCACTCACCGAGTAGGTGACCAGACTGCTGTTGCCACGGAGACTACTAGGCGTTCCGGTTGCCCTGGTGACGGATCCTCCACTCCCGGCCAGGGCTCCAGAGGCTTCAGTCAAGCCCCTTCCTCATCGGCCCTGGATCCTCTCGTCCCTCCCCCTCCCACCCTTCTTCAGAACTGGCCAGAGCTCCTTTGCGATTTTCTGCAGGTGTCCAAGTGCCCTCCTCAAGTTGTGACTTGCAGGCAAGGCCTCTCAGCACACAGCGCCTGCAGCCAGGGCTCGTCCACAACCACAAGCGCCTTCTCTCCCTCGGGGCCAATACTTCCCTTCCCCTTCCCAGCTTAAGACAAGATCCTGACCTAAGGACTTGTAACAGCAGAGACAAAGCCCAGAGGTATGTAGTCTCTCAAAAGGCCCCTCTTCCAAATCCTCGTTCCATTCCCTCCTAATACCTTCCTGTCCCTTCCCACCTCAGTCCAACCCCCTCCCATTCTCTACTTTTCATCCTTATCCTCTCCCTCCCCCATGTTTCTCCACTCAGTTCCCTCCTCCCCTTTTCCCTTTCCTCTCCTCCCATCCTCTGGTTCTTCACCCTCAGGCCCCTTTATCCTCTTGCTGAATGTCTGGCCATCTTCCTCCCCATCATCCTACTCTCCCTCTGCTTTCTGACACAAACTTCCCCTTTAGAAAGGCCTGGATGAGTTTAAGAAATGATAGAGTATTTCTGGAGCATGGACAAAGGTAGAGACCAGGGGAAGGTAAGGCTGGAATCCTTAGGCAGTGTTGCAAATGATGACAAGCCTTGAATGTCAGGGCCAAGAAATTTGGACCTAATACTTAGGCTGAGTCACTGAGTGTTAATTTTTAAGCAAGGGAATGCCGTTGTTGGCTTTGCATTTTAGAAAAGTCTCGCCTGGGTCATTAAGGTGGACTGACCCCTTTTGGACATCCTTCCAAGATAAATTAGGCACACCCCAACCCCCACAGCATCCTGGGCTTACCCCAGCACACCACCAACTCGTTGGTATTGTCATTTTGGTTAACCTGTCTTCTTCCCAGATTCTTTCAACTGAGTCCAGTACCTGAGATTAGGCTCTTTGTAAAAGTTACCTAAATCAATGAAAGAATGGGAAAGTGGATTAATATGCTGGGGAAGGCAGCAGAGGGGCAAAGTTATTACATAATCCAGGTAGAAAATGATGAGAACTTGAACAAAATTGGAGAGAAAAGAGAAGAGAGAATGGATTTGGGAGATATTTAGAAGATAGGAAATACAGTCCTTGGTGCCCATTTTAAGATGTAGGCTGAGGGGAAAGGAGAATTCTAGGATAATTCTCAGAGTTCACTTTTGATGCCCTGTGGGACATCCATTTAGCAATGTCCAGCAGACAGTTGGGTATGACTGTGAAGTACAGGGGTTTTAAAAGGTCTGAGCTGGAAATATGGATTTAGGAGTCATCAGGTGTCATCAGCATACAGCTGGAAGTAGCTGAAGCCTTGAACATGAATGACATCACCAAGGGGTGGGGGAGGGGTCCCTAGACAAAACTAGACTGAGGTCATGGCATCCTCCTGCACTCTTGGGAGCAAACCCCCACTTTGGCTTGGTCTTCCCAGTCTCTGGAACTCCACAGCCTGACCTCCATGGTCCTAAGTTATGCCCAGAACCCTGCTCTTGGACCAGCCAAGATGCTATGTTAGGACCCCTCCTCTGCTACCATCTACTGATGGGATTCTGACTGCTTCAGCCTTTCAGTATGCGATACGGGGTCTAGGCACATGGGTGAAGCTCCTAGCACCATACCCTGGTCCAGAGCTCATCTGGCTTCCCCCTTATATCTCAGGTACACTGAAAACTTTATCCTCATTCCATAGCCCCCTGTGAATCCTGACTTGCAGACCCTCCAATCCCAACCTAATGAAACGTGTACCCTATTCTACCACTAG
The DNA here is from genome assembly GCF_000442215.2 of Lipotes vexillifer. Classification (NCBI taxonomy): domain Eukaryota; kingdom Metazoa; phylum Chordata; class Mammalia; order Artiodactyla; family Lipotidae; genus Lipotes; species Lipotes vexillifer. The sequence goes on along the minus strand of NW_006783413.1, from coordinate 947,511 downwards.
ATGGAAGCAGACAAGGTCACAGAAGAGCCTCATACCACCACGGATGCGGAAGAGAGCCTTTCTTCAAAGGACGCCTCTGCTGAGGACTCACAGGAGCCCCCTATCCCTGAAATCCCCTTAGAGCCTGCCCTCTCTGAAACCCCTTTAGAGCCCCTTGCCTCTGAATCTCATATGGTGCCATCCATTTCCCAGATCCCTTTAGAGACCCACACCGCTGAAACCCCTTTGGAGCCTTCCATCTCTGAGATTCCTTTAGAACACTCTGCCTCTGAGGTCCCTTTGGAGACCCCTACCCCTGAGACCCAGTTGGAGACTCACATCTCCAAGGTCCCAGAGAAACACCTTACTTTTCAGACCTCATCACTAAGCTGTGTCTCTGTGTCTTCCTCTGATTATCTGAAGGAAGCCTTCTCTGAGTCTTCCTCCAGTGAGGGCTCGTGGACAAGGAGGTCTATCCAGACCTCTGAATCTGAGAGCGTTCCAAAGCACTCCCTTTCGGGCCTTCCAGCCCAGGTCCACCTGGACACATCTGCAAAAGATGGGGAAGAGGAAGAAGAGGGGGAGAAAGGGGTGGATGCCACTGACAGCACCGCTCACGCAGCTCAGCCTGAACACCAGCTGGGCAAGAAGAAGGGGAAGAAAGGAGTCAGCCGTAATTGCTCCTGCCCTTTCCCCCTTTCTCATCACTGTCTTTGACCTGCCCCAGGAGGAGGAGATTGAGTTACTCTCTAACCTGGCCCCTTCTCTTAGTTTTAGGGCCTCCTCACTTCCCCTTAATTACTCAGCCCCTTCCTCCCCAGATTACACCCTTCACCGAGTGGTCCCTGCTGAGCAGGCAGACCTGGTGGAAGTGACTAAGGCAATGCACAAAGGGAAGTTTGGTGCTCAGGTGAATTATCTTTTCCAGTGGGAGAAGGAGGCAGCCCTGAATGCCATCCAAACAGGTGAGCCCAGGCAGCCTTTCAGGGGCTGGTGACAGGCCCATGGACATCCTCCCATCCAACAGGATCTAGGAACCTGCCTGTTCAATGGATAGCCCTCGTGGAAATGGCAATGCCACCTGCCTGGAATCTGGGAGGGGAGCAGGCAGGTAGGCCAAGGTAGATGAGGGTGGCTGCAGACAAAAAGTGGGGATATTCACAAAAAACCAGGCAGGAACAGGTGGCTGAAGGAAGGCTCAGATACCCTGCAACAAACAGATCCTAAGGCAGAGATGGCCCAGGACCCTGGACAGTTTCCAGGTGACTTGTTGCTCCGATATGGCAAAAGGCCTTAGTCCCCTTGGTAGAACTCCATTAAAAGGCTGTCATGGGGAATTCCCTGGTGGTCCAGTGGTTAAGACTCCGCACTTCCACTGCAGGGGGCACGGGTTCAATCCCTGGTCAGGGAACTAAGATCCCGCATGCTGCATGGTGTGGCCAAAAGTTTAAAAAAAAAAAAAAAAAGGCTGTCATCACTGCAGCCCCTCAAGTAGTGTCTGAGGTATAATTGCCATTCCCCTGGTTCAAACTCCAGTCTTCTTCATCTGAAAGGTGGGCAATGACTCCCACATCAGTGCTTGAATTTGACTCTCCCAGGCCCTCAGGCTAGGCCTTGATCTATGGGCACTAACACTTGTTCACCTCTGCACCTCACCCGTTCCTGCACTGTACCCTGCTACTCTGAACAGAGTTCAGAATTCCTCTAGTGGAATCCTAGCCCCTGCCCACCCGCATTGTGACTCGGCCTAAAATCTGCCCTTTCAACCAAGCTTCCCTGTTGTAATAGGGCACTAATACCACAGGCTGGCAATATCAAGTCAGAAGCATCAAAGCCAAAAGGCACATCTGGACAGGCTTAAGAGCCTAGGAGACCAGGGGCAAGACAAGAAAATCTAGTTTGACAGGCACAGAATTGTGGATTGTGGTCCTGGCCAGAGTCAAAGACCAGAGGACACTAACTCTTTCTCATTCTCCTTATGGAATTTCAGGGCTTTGCCTGGAATATGGAGTCTCACTTCCCTCCTAAAGGAATTTGCTCACTCACTTATTCAGTCAAGCATCTATATTCTCTGAGCACCTATTCTGTGCCAGGTCCTGTGTTAGGACATCGATGAAAAGACTGACCCTTCCTTGGAGGAACTCACGGTCTAACGAGAACACACGTGAACAGTCCATTATAATGCATTGTACTGTGACAGGAGTAGAATGAGAGCCACAGAAGTCAAGAGGAAGGGCCCCTAGACAGACAGGGGAAGTCAGGGACAACCTTCTGGTGGAGGTGACAGTTCACTGGAAACTTTAAATGGGAATAAGAGTCGTAGAGCTAAAGGCCCCACTCCGTGGGAACTCAGGATTCTTGGCTCGAAGTTGGGGTACTCTCAGCTCTCACAGAGGATGAGAAACTCTGAGTGGGAAATGCTCTGGTTCTCCTCCCACATTTACTCAGCACCACCCTTGCCTTGTGGTGAGACTGACCGTGAAGCCAGACAGTTTCAGATCTCAAGGGTGGTGGCCTCTTGCTGGTGCCAGCTCTCAGGGATATGTCTTAGCCTCACCTTCCTTTCCATGCCTCCTTTCTCAGCCTAACAAGCTTATATTTTTGCTTTTCACCACTCATGACTTCTGGCCTCCCCCTTTCTCCTGACCCTTGGAGAGCCATAGGCAGCCCTTCTCAAGTTCACAGAGGGTATTAGTTCAGTAACACCAGGAACACAGAAGGGAAGTATGAAGGTGCCAACGTGGAGAAGTGAGAGAAGCCCTCCTCCTACCTCCTGGCACCAGGGTTGCCCAACCTCCTCCTCCTCTTCAGGTCCCTTCAATACTACGCTCCTTAGGAGCCAGTCCCCACCATCTACTCTGCACCTGGCCCATCATTTTCCCTTTCCCTCACCTTAGACACTTCAAGGAAACAGAACAAAGGTGGACTCTAATGTTGGGAGGGGAGGAGATGAGAATCCCACAGTCACAGAGAACTCAGTGAGATACATGTTCATCGTCAAACAAAAGTTCACATATAATCTTCCTGCTCTGCATTGAAGACCGTCTTCAGTTCCCTCTGACAGGCTGACACAGATGGAATGGATCCTAGGGTGGGGAGGGATCTGAAGACACTTGTGGGGCGATGAGCAAACCTTGAAGAAAAAAGTCTAAAGGGGTAGGGATGAGGACCCGTGGGTAGAGATAGATACACACGGGGGGAGAGGTGAGAACACCTTGGGGGGAGCTTAGGCTATTTTTTCTTCTTACTTTTCCTTATTACTCAATCCCTCCACACCCAGGTCTCTATATTGGCTGGCGTTGCCCCCATTATCTATGGGACTGTTTCCGGATTGGGGATGAGTCCAAGTGCTTTTGTGGACACTTGTTGAGAGAGCACCAGATCATCTCAGGTGTGGAGTGATAACTGTCCTCTGTCACGTGTTGGGATGTATGAGAGCAAGTGTGTGTGTGTGTGTGTGTGTGTGTGTGTGTATGTGTGTGTGTGTGTGTGTGTGTGTTGGTTTGGGGGAGGGGGTTTACATGGGAAAGCCAGGCCCTGTCAGGTGCTGGTCTAACCCTACCATCCATCCCCCTACTCACAGACATATCCGTGCCCTGCAATGTGGGCCGGTGCCGCTGCCTCATGTTCTGCTTTATCCCATCACGCCCAGAGGAGGTGGGTGAGTTCTGGCTCAAGAGGTGGGCCACCTTTGACCCCAGGGCGTGGAGAGCCCAATGTCGCTGCAAACACAGCCATGAAGACCACGCAGCTACCAGGTCCCATTCCTGCAGGGTCAAAGGTACCTTCCAGAGCAAGGGGAGTGCAGGGGTGGGCATGGGTCGGGATAGGTTGCAAATAGTTTGGGGATGCAGATGGGGAGCTGGGTGAAGACACTTGGGCTTGCAGTTGGTGAGGAAGAGATGAGAATGTAGTCAGCCCCTGGGGAAGCCCCAATACCCTATACTTTTCTTGGCTGCCCCCTTGCCGCAGGCTGTTGGTGCAACTGCTTTGAGTCTAAGTTCCTCTGTGTGGCCTGTGACTGGCGCTGGGAAGAACATGAGACTTTCTTTGAGACTGAGGAGACCTGGCAGCGAGGAGGGAGGCTTCACTGTGAGGGGGCAGCCTGGGGTAGGGGCCCACTCCAGGGTCTGGAATCAGAAGGCCAGGCAGGAAGGCACTCCTGCCCTCCACCATCCCATCCTGCCCACCCACCCCTCCCTCCTGCATCTCATACCTGCACTGGTTTCCACCCCCAGGACCAGATTATGTGCCTTTAGTGGAGATGCCTACCCTCCGAGAAGCCATCATCAACAACTCTGACGTCGAGGCCCTCCAGAAGAAGGGGCCCTCTGGCCGTCCCAGCTCCCACCCTAGTCTCCCTGGGCTTCCTAGCCCATGCAGTGTCCAGCCTGGCCCCATATCTGACCCCTGTACCTGACCCTTTCACCTCTGCTTCCCTCCTCCAGGGACAGACACTGTCAACACCTGGTGCAGGCCTCTGTGAGCCTGGCCCAGATCAGCAATAAAGGGAAAGCCACTGGAATCTGGCTGGCTCTGTATGAGGCAGATAGAGCCCGGCCCGGGGTAGACACCCTAGGACCTTGGAGTTGGCACCTACAGGGGGTGAGAGAGAGCACCAGGCAGGAGAGAGGCTGGATCCAGCCATCTGCCTCCACTGCACCCACGTTCAAACTGCTAGCTCTGGCATCAGGAGGAGAGAGTGGCTTCAAGGAAGCCAAGGAGGGAGGGGATTTCAAGAAGCAGCAGTGATATTAGACACAGGTAGGGGCTCCAGTAAGACAAAGACTGAAGAGTGTCCATCGGATTTTGCGATCAGAAGGTCTTTGGTGACTTCAGAGGGTGCAGCTTCAGTGGTGCAGTGGACCAAACAGCAGTGAGTGTGAAGGAATTTCTTTAAGAAACTTAGACGAAAAGAGCAGGGAAGAAGTCAGACGATATCTACAGGGGGATGTGGGGTCAAGGAAGCATTTTGTATTTAGGAAAAAGGGAGGGGCCAGTAGAGAAAAAGACCTTGAAGGGTACAGAAGAGAAAGAGAGATGCCTGGTGAAGCCACATCCCAAAGATGGAAGGAGAGGATGGGGTCAAGGCGGAAGTGAAGGGATTCACTCTGGACAGGAGAAACACCACTTCTTGACACCAGGAGGAGGAGGGAGGAGGACGGAAGAAAGGATGGAAGGAAGGATGGGGCCTTCACTGAGCTGCAGGGAGTAGGATCTGGTGGAAGTTCCCCAGACAAGTAGGAGACAAGGTCAGTTGCTGGTGGGGGAGGAGAGGGATAAGAGTGGGGGGTAGGAGACAGGAAGAGAGGTGAAGGTTTGGGAAGGCTAATGAGGGAAACTGGAGGAAAACCTGATCGGTGGGCAATTAGGGATTCAGGTATAGTTGGAAGCAGGAACCTAGTTAGAGAAGCAGAGAAGCAAAATATTTAGATTAATCGGTGGTGACGGGAAGGGTATCAGGGAGGATGATCAGGAAAATAATGCAAAAGAAGGCTTGAGGATGTGGAGGGAGCTGACCATACAAATAGGAAAGTGAAGCCAGGAAGCAACTGACAGATTAAAAAAGGGAACAAAGGAACAGAAGTCTCATGAGGTCCAGTAGAAGATGTAGTGGTAGGGATCAAAGTACAGAAGACAGTGGCCAGAACACGCAGAGCGCTGCAGCTTTCAGATGACAGCAGCTGCAAGTGATCACAAGAGCCTGGAGTGGAGAAGACTGTGGGCTAGGGGCCAGAGTCAGTGAGTGTTGGGGAGTGACTAGGAAGCCCACTGGTGATTCTTATGGGGAATAGGAGTTTCTGACACTAATGAGCTCTGTGATCTTAGACAAGTCACTTTCCCTCTTGGGGCCTCTGTTTCTGGATCTATAAAATAAGATAACCTCTGTGCTACCTGCCTCTATGAGAATCTGAAGAAATAACCAGTTTCAAAGTGTTCTGTACTCACCTACCGCTCCTGGCTGGTTTCCTCTTCCCAGCACCTTTTATCTCTTGCCCTTCTCCAGAGCAGCTCTAGGGGCTGCTGCTGTCCCAGAGGCACACGGACAACGGCAGCCTCCAGGGCACTGAAAAGGCCAGTGTACATCTCCTCACGTTTAGGGAGGCCCTCTATTATTCCAAGGAAAGGTATGCAACTTTGGCTGCTAGAACTCCTGGGGGAAATAACAAGGTCAAATGCCTGTCCTTTGGAGGAGAAAGGACTCTCTAACAATAATATGGCTATTCAAAAGAAATCATTACTATCTCCAGAAGTAGAATTCCCCATTACTGGTTATTAGGCAATTAGCACCATGATGACCACTCACTAAAACCAACTCAGCTAATAGTCAACAATAAAGGACTGGTTACTGTGATAAACTCATTCAAGAAAGTATTATGCAGCCATTACAAAGTATATTTACATAGACTATGTAATAATATGGGAAACTGTAAATGGAAGAATAAGAATATAATATGTAATACATATGTATTATATATTATGGAAAAGGAAGTGAAAGAAAACACCAAATGTTATTCATTCCACAAATAATTACTGGGCACCTATACATGTTAGGCCATGTGCTAAAAACAAACAAACAAAAAAAAACCGATACGGTGGTGACTTTTCTCCTGTGTTAAACCTCAGACTAAAACTTTCCTGGTGTGAGTACATTAGCATTTTGTGACCCCATATTTCTGATGTCAAAAAATATATATTCCAGCAGAACGAAATATACTTCTAACCTAGCCGTAACACATTTCCCTTGTCTTTCAAACTCGCTCGGCTCACTGAAAATGCCAGGCACGGAGCTAACCGTATCCCATACTTTTTCTGATTAGGAAATAACATTGGATACGTATTCCTTTGCTTATTAGTCGTGCAGCAAAGACAGGACACTCCTGTCCCCGCCCGTTAAAAAAAAAAAAAAAAAGGAAAAGAAAAATGCAAAAACCGCCCCGAAAACAAACTGCAGAATCTTTAGTCTTGGAATATTTTAACAAGCACATAAACTAAGGAGGAACTGCCCTCAGATGAGTAAGTTAACATCTTTGAAATGGTCAAGGGGCTGAAACTGTCCTTGTGGGGAAAATGCTGGGTATCTATCCCACCAGTTAAAAAAACAAACAAAACCCGTGCCCGTTCACCTTCAGACCAACCGCCCGGCGACCTCCACCCGCCTCTTTCTTCCGGGACTCCTATCTGCCTGGAATTCCAGGGGTAGTGGTGGTTCCTGGGGCCAATAAGCGCGGAGCGGCCTCTCCCCGAACCCCGCCTTCCTCCTGGCCAAGGCAAGGAAAGGGTCCACAGCCTCTGAGCCTCTGCGCGGCAGGTGACGGAGCACCGCCCCCTTCTTCCCAGCCCACCAGTAGGGGCCCGACCCGAATAGAAGGAGCTAGTACGATAAAAGCCCCACTACCCCCTGCCCCGCGAGCCGCAACCTAAGCTGGGCCGGCCTTGTCTTGTGAGCCAATTGGAGGAAAATCCCACCTCCAGGTCTCTCAATCCTTCCAATGGAGTGAGAAACTATCTCAGCGCAACTAGAGAGGGGATCCAATCGTAAAGGAACTTTCACTCTGACTAGAGGACGAAGCCAAAGGAGTAGAAAATTCGCCCTCGAGTTGGCACAAGAAGCCAATGGGATGAAAAGACCCCGCCTCTACCGTGGCGGCGGAGCCAGTGGCGTGCCGGGCCCAGGAGCGTGACCCAATGGGATGATGGGGTCCCGGCCGCGGGCGGAGCCAATGGCCACCGCTCGCCGGCTCCCCGCCTCCCCACCTGGGCTGGCCACAGAGCCCGAGCGCTGGCCGGGGTGGGAGGTTCCCGCAGCGGAGGGGAAGATGGCGGCAGCCACGGTGTTGGCCGCCAGGCTCTGCGTTGCGCGCCGGGCGGTGGCGGTAGCGGTAGCGGGGCCGCGGGGGGCGCAGGTGAGAGGTGACCGTGGGGCGAGGAAGGGGTCCCGCGGGCTCTGACGCCCTCCAGGGCCGAGGGGCGCGTTCCTCCCCGGCTACCCTGGCCTGCGCAGCCCTGCGGCCTCGCGGGGCCGGAGCCCGAGCGCCCAGCCGGGAACCTTGCCCCTCCCGAAGTGCAGGCTCCAGGGCTGTGCGGTGAGGTCGGATTGGTGGTCACGGCAGCATCTCTTAAAGCCTCGCCGCGAGAGAAACGAATCGGCGATGAACGACGCCCTGCACAGGCCCGGGCACCGAGGTCGACACAGGGTCAGTGCAGCGTCTGCTGCCGTCTCCCAGCCGACCGAACGCCTACTCTGGGCAGCTCCTCAGTGCCCCCTGCGGGACGTGAGCTTTTTCTCCTGGGAGCCAGTCTTCTGCCCCGTCAGACTCGTGGCTTTCTACTGAGCACTAATGCTAACTCCCCTTCTTCTTCCTGTTTGCCAGAGCGACTCAAGGGGTCAGATTCATTCCGTCCGTTTTCCCCACAATGTGACATCTCTGACTTCAGCCTTCTCTCAGTCCCTGGGAAACTGGGCCTTCCCTACCCTCAATCCCCAGGGGCTGGGGTTGTGTTCACTCAACTGAACTCCTCCCTCCACCGATTCAGGGGACTGGAGTGAAAATTCACAGTAAGAGGTCAGATGTGACACCCAGACACCTTTGTGTCAAACAGGGCAATTGTATTAAAACCTGGATAAGATAGTTAACACGGCTTAAAGATCAGAAAACAAGTAATGGAAGTAAATGGAAACATTAACAAGGTGAGAGTAAATGGAAAGAGCTCCAAGTAGTCTTAAGAGATGATGCAAACCACCCCTTTTATATTTGAAGCCGAGAGAGGGGATTTATCTAAGGTAATTCAATAGTAAAATAGGAACTTGGACCTAAGCCTCCAGGTTCTCATTCTGGATCCTTTCCCCTGAACAGTGCTAGCTTTCCTCAACCCTTTAGGAGCAGGAATCAATTGCACTGCTGAATCCTGCAGTGAAATCTGCCTGTTATCTAACCAGGCCCAGCACTATCTGGCCCTGCTCTCTGCTGCTGATGCTCTGAAAGTGAGGAACTTTCCCTTTGAGTAGGAACCACTAATAGGTTCTTAGAAGGGTGAAGTTAATGGCCAGTCTCTGCCAGCCCCAACTAAGTACATGAGACACGTATTGTCAGCTTCCTCCCTTGGGTGTGTCTGACCCACCTTCAGGTCCGAGGAGCTGCAGCTGTGACTGATGGGAATGAAGTGGCCAAGGCCCAGCAGGCAGCTCCTGGGGGGGCAGCCCCAACCATCTTCTCCCGGATCCTGGATCGAAGCCTCCCAGCTGACATTCTGTATGAGGACCAGCAGGTGGGGCGCCCTTAGGACTCATCCCCTTAGGAATTTCATAAATATCATCCAGCCTGTTGAAATAACATGGTGGCCTCTGGCCTGTCATTGCTCCCAGTGTCTTGTGTTCCGTGATGTGGCCCCTCAGGCTCCTGTGCACTTTCTGGTCATTCCTAAGAAGCCCATTCCTCGCATTAGCCAGGCTGAAGAAGAAGACCAGCAGGTGGGAAGAAAAGGGCCAGGGTTTGGCTGGGGGAGCCCTGTACTCAGAAATTTTGCTCCCTGTAAATGAAGCCACATGTCTCCTTCCCCTTTCCCTGTAGCTTCTAGGACACCTTCTCCTTGTGGCCAAGAAGACAGCAAAGGCTGAGGGGCTGGGAGATGGATACCGACTTGGTGAGTGACGTTTGGCCCTTGAGCCCCTCACCTATGAATTCTCATACCTACCCCTCGGTATGATCTTCATTCTTTGACCCAAGCTCCATTTCAGTGATCAACGATGGGAAGCTGGGTGCACAATCTGTGTATCACCTGCACATTCACGTACTTGGGGGCCGACAGCTCCAGTGGCCTCCAGGTTGAACCTACCAAGTGACCAAGGACCTCAGACTTGGATGCTTGGATGGGGGTGGGGAAAAACGGCACCCTGTAATGCTAATAAACTTGCTCTCCCTCAATTCTGGATCCCTGTCTTAAATATGTAAAGATTTATACCACAAATAGGAAAGAAAACTGATTCAAGACTATGATCCCCCTTGACTATGGTCTGAGACACTAAGGAGGCCCATCCTGTAGCTAAAGGAGCATTTGCCTATATATCTGTGAGCTCAGGACTCATGGTCCACCTGGGTCAGGCCTCTAGAAAAGTAGCAGTAGGAATAAGCCTGAATGAGTAGGAAGAGACTGAATCCCAAGACTTGCTCAATTCCGATGCCAAGCCATGTTCTAAGGGGGGCTGGAAGGAGGATTGTCAATGTGAAGGCCTTTTATTGAAAGAGAATCACACCAAAAAAGTCACTACCCTTTGACTAATTCCCATGTCTCACCATTTTGCTTTTAAGCTGCTGTCTGATGTCTTTTCATCCTTAAAATTTTTAAAAAGATGCCCCTACTTTTGAGAATGAACTACTGTTGCCCCTACATAAACATACCAAGTAGGCTTTCATCTGATATAACAGCTCTGTGCCTGTTCAACGCAAAGAACCACCTTAGAAAGCCTCAGTAAGTCCTGCTTAGGTATGGGGGGCGAGGCCTTAGGCCAGCGGAACCGTAAAAGCCGGGCTGAGGCGGAAGGGAGGGGCTGAGGCGGAAGGGAGGCCGAAGGGAGGCCGGACGGAAGGCAGACTTCCCAAACTACGCCAGGTGTAAGACTTCCGCCCCGCAAAGACCTTGCCTCCACCCCCACCCTCCCCGTCAGCCCAGCTCTGGTTCTGCGCAGTCTCCTGGAATGATTTGCCGTCTCTATGGCAACCCAGTAGCTGGCGTCTGCAGATGGAGACCACTGAGTCTTCCGAGGGATCACAGTCACGGTGAGAGGCACAGCTCTGGCTGCAGGCTTAAGGGGACAAGGAAGGTTAATAGACTCGCTTTGCTGCGCTTCTGACAACTTTGCCACTTTCACTTTTTTTCAGATCTTTAGATGTACAGCCCAGCTCCGAAGGACTAGGGTCTATTTCGGATCCCTTTCCTTCTTGGGATGGCTGTCATAGGTCAGCCCTGGAAGCTGCAACCGCAGAAGCTTCAGCAGCTGCTGCAGCCACTGCAGCCGCCTCCACTACCAAAGCAGCTGCATTACCTACAAAGACCCCAGTGCCCTGTTCTGAACGGAGCCTTCTCATGGAGCCCTCCTCTGAACGTCTTCTTGGGGAGCGCTACGCTGGACCCAGATTTACCCACAAGATAGGCCACGGGAGACTTGGCTTTGAGCCTGTCTCTGTTTCCCATATTGCTTGGAATCCCTATACTGCAAATGACCTTAGCTCTAGCCGTGGCCCTGTTCCTGGCTCCAGCTCTAGCCCTGGTCTTGGCTTCAGCTCTGACCCTGGTCCTGGCTCCAGTTCTGGTCCTGGCAGTGGCTCTGGTCAAGGTCCTGGCGACGGCTCTGGTCGAGGCACTGGTCCTGGTCCTGCCGCTGATTCTAGGCATAGGCCAGGCTCTGGCCAGGGCCCTGGTTTCAGCTCCTCTGCTCCTTCAGGCTTCAAAAAACCCAGGGCAGATCTGCTCCCTAATTATGCCTCCTGGAGTCACCACAGCCACTGGGAGCCTCAGAAACAACCCTGGAAATGTTTGAAAGTCTCAGAATCTGGTGCCCGAGGGCTGTGGAAGCCCCCTGAGGTTGAAGGGACAAGTAAGGTTCTCAATGAAACACTGCCACGGGGCCAGTGCCTTCTCTACAACTGGGAGGAGGAGGTATTAAGGTTTTAACCTGCTCCCTTTTCTTGAAGGCTGCCCCCAGTTGATGAGGGTGGGTACCACAAAGGATATCATGGTCACTCAACTTGGGGCCCACAGAGAGCCACCAACCACCTGGATCAAGTCCCAAGCATGCAGGATGGCTCTGAGAGTTTCTTTTTCCGACACGGACACCGGGGACTGATGACCCTGGAGCCACAGTCACCCATGTGCTCCAGCACCACCCAGAAAGACTCATACCAGCCCCCAGGAAACCACTCTCAGCCAATTCGAGGTATGAAACATGAGAGAATGAGCCAGAGTGAGTCTAGCAGAGAAAAAAAAAAGGAATGTCTGATGAGTGTAAGGGCAAAGCTCAGTTTTTCTTCCTTTTCCCCAATTTTTTTTCTTCTGGGCCTGTTTCTTAACCAGACTCCCTCACTCTGTCCATTCCCTGGCCTCCCACAGGGAAGCGTGAAGCCATGCTGGAGATGTTCTTGCACCACCAGATCTGGTGAGAGGCTGGGTGAAGGGGAAAGGGGAGGGGGAGGACAAAAATCAGGGGAGAATGGCCTTGATGCCCCCCAGGTCAATGTAGTAAAGAGGTGCAGGCAGAGCAGGAACCCACAAGGAAGGACTCTGAGGTCGAGTCTGTGACATACCACGACTATGGAAAGGAGCTGGTGCAGTCAGGGCCTCCTGCCCCAACAAAGGTAAGAACCCATCCCACCCCACTTGTACAGCTGGGCCCTGACAGGCTGTGGGAAAGCAGCAGGCCCAGAGGTTGAGAGAGGGAGCTTCAGGCCAAGAGTTATTCAGTATCTCTCCCTCACAGCCTCACGACTACCCTAAGGAACAGCCTGAAACCTTCTGGCTACAGAGGGCACCACAGCTACAGGTGTGTGAGGGTGACCAGGTGTTGGGAGTTGGGGAGAAGGGAAGAGGCTGTTCTGTCCCGGCTTGGAGGAGACAGGGCTCTGCCCTCATTCTGGCACTCCTCCAGGGTGTCAGTAACATCAGGACTCTGGACACGCCATTCCGGAAGAACTGCAGCTTCTCAACACCAGTGCCTTTGTCTCTAGGGCAGCCCTTGCCCTATGAACCCGAGAATTATTCCCACCAATTGGGGAAAATATCTCCCCTTGGCTGTCAGGGAGGAGGGCAGGTGGTGGAGGGAGGGGTAGAACTACTCCTGTCTAAGGGTGGAGGAGGGAAGTAGATGTGGAATATGGAATCTCCTTCTGTCTGTACTGAAGAGATGCGGAGGAAGTGAATTCGGTCTGTACTTGGTGAAGGGGCTCTTTACATAAAAAGTGTTCTCTCTCATCCTGAGACTGCTCATTCAGTGATTCTGTGAGTTACCGTGTCCATACCCCATAACCTTTCCTTGGAGTTGCCCTAACACAGACTATGTCACCGTGACTGTTTTTGTTTGTTTTATATTTGGCCAAAATATTCTGGTTTAGATACAGATATTTACAGAAGGTAGGGAGGAAGGGAACCAGGCCAGAGAGGAACAGGTATATGTACAAGGCTGGGCTGCAAAGGGCAGCAACTTCCATATAAGTTGGGGGTTTTGTGCATGTTGGTTTCCATCTCATGTGACAATGTCCACTTCTGCTATGTGGAGAGATGTTGGCCACTGCCCACCCGGGTACCAGCAGCAGGGGATTGTATGACTTGGGGAGAAGTGGGGTTTACAGGAGACCAGCAGGTCCTTTCTGCTCTCCTAGGAGCCAGTAAGTTCGCATCTTTCCTTTTCCCTGGAAGCGGAGAAGTAGAGATAATTCAGATTCTTCTATGTTATTCCTCATATCTCCCTCCCTTCCCCCCACAAACCCCGTGATTGTGTTCATCTTCCCATTCCATGACTCCCTCCCCATGGCCTGCCATCACCTTCATCTCCACATCCCCTCGAAGCTCTAGCTGGAAGCATCCTAGCTCATCCAGGGCATCCTTGGTGGTAGAGGAGACATGAATCTTAAGGGCTGGGGTGGGATAGGGGAAATGATGGAAAGAAGAATCAAAGAAAAGGCAACCGAAGAACTGGCAGGATCGGAGAGAGCTTTACCCAACCACCATCCCTCAGGAGGGTCTCAGTCTTCCCAGGGCACATGCACTAGAACCAAAATATGTCCAAGAATGGGGCAATCAGGAACTGCGGTCTCTCAGAATGAGATTTGGAGGAACTGTGAAAAGAAGAAAAGGCCAACACAGGTTGAGGCTGATGCTGGGGTTGAGGGCTAATGTCTCACCTTGACCATTAGACTCCATTCGGGAAGCAGTGTTCACTGTGTCTCCAAAAAGACAGTAGCGGGGCATCTTCAGGCCAACGACCCCAGCACAGACGGGCCCTGTGAGAAGAAATAGGTTGGGAGAGCCTGGGAAAAGTCAATATGAGGACAGGAGTGAGAGTCAGCCTTACCCGTGTGGACCCCTATGCGTAGCCTCAGCTGGTCATGGGGTCGGTGGCGGATGCGGAAGGAAGAAACCGCATCCAGTAATGCCAGGGCCATACGAGCAATTTCCGGGGCATGGCGCTGACCATTTCTGCCTGGGAGACCAGATACCACCATGTAGGCATCTCCAATCGTCTCTACCTGATTGAGAGGGGGATGAAAAGGTCACCTCTATCTGTATCAGTGGGGATGGGGAAGGGCAGAAGGAGACAAGCTGGGTACCACTATGAGTCATCCTGACAGCCTGGGGGCCAGAACATTGACTAGAAAGTAAGTGCCATGGTCCTGAGAATCTGGGAGAAGGGGAAGTCAAGGGAATCTGTAAATCCTCCTGCCCACCCCAGCACCTGGCGAATACTCTACAAATGTCTGCTGAATGGACACCCTGTCTGCAACAGGACATGGTCAAATAGGCTCTGCTGTCAGGAAATGGGAAGCAAGACAACAGGGCTGCCCTGAAGAGCACAGAAGCTGGTGGGGAGGTCAACGAGGCCCAGTGAAATGAGCCTCAGACAGCCTAAAGTGTCAAAGGTAAGAAAGCAGGCACTTGGCTTCGTTAATTGTACTGAAGCTGTGTAAGAGAAGGTCCTTGTTTTTAGGAACTACACCCTGACCTGTTTAGGGATAAAGGGGCACTGTGGGGCTTCTCTGGTGGCCTAGTGGTTAAGAATCTGCCTGCCAATGCAGGGGACATGGGTTCAAGCCCTGGTGCGGGAAGATCCCACATGCCGGGAAGCGACTAAACCCGTGCGCCGCAACTACTGAGCCTGTGCTCTAGAGCTCGTGAGCCACAACTACTGAAGCCCGCGCGCCTAGAGCCCGTGCTCCGCAACAAGAGAAGCCACTGCAACGTGTACCACAACAAAGAGCAGCCCCCGCTCATCACAACTAGAGAAAGCCCGCGTGCAACAAAGACCCAATGCAGCTAAAAATAAAATAAATAGATTTATTTTTTTTAAAAAGGGGGCACTGTGTCTGAAACTTACTTGCAAAAGGTTCAGAAAATAATATATGGATACATAGATTTTTTTTAAATAAAGCAAATGGAAAATATAAACAATTGGTGAATGCAAGTAAAGGGTTTATGGGAGTTCTTTGTTACAGTAATAACAGAGATGGCAGAGTAAGTCCAAAGGGAAGGGACAGGAGTGGGTAATAAATATTATCTGCACAATATTAGGCATTTTCCACAATAAATTTATTATTACCATCATACAGATAAAACATCTGAGGCTCAGGGAGCTTCTGTTACTTGCCTAAGGCCACACGGTTGGTCACAAAGCCCTATCATTTTTACTCCCAAGCACAATAAAGCCTACCCTGTGCCAACTCAATGACGTCAACAAAAAGCTTTCACTACATAGCTTGTCCCTCACCCCAATAAATCATTCTATACCCACATCCTGTATGATTCCTCCATGTCTGGAGTGGATGAAGAGAAGAGAAAAGATGACTAGGCTATGCCTATACCCCTAGGCAAAAAGTGGCAGACAGGGGCTAGATCTTGTGATGGTTCCGATTAGGGAAGCCTTAAGGATTCACAAGAGATTAGACGGGAATGTACAATTACAGTGCCAGAGCCTCATTTGTCTACAAAGGGTACTCTAGCACTAGGATGCTGGAGACCCAGGCAGGAAAACTGACCCTGGAGCAGGTAAGGCATGTGGGATTCGGGGAGACTGGGTTTTAAAAGAGTGTCAGTGTAAGGGCAGCCCCAGCTCTCACCTTGTAGACGTCAAAGTTGTCAATTATGGCATCAAAGCAGGTATACAGATCATTAAGAAGTGTCACCACCTAACAGGGATGGGAAAGTAGAGGCCTTAAGACTTTCCAACTTTCTAAGACTGTCCAGCTAAGACTGTCCAACTTTCTAAGAATTCTTAACACACAAGCCATAACAGGATATGGAAACTACAGACCAAGCTAATCTTCCCTATTATCAAGGATCTCTATGCCCCAGTGAAGCTCCCGCAGGTCTCTACCCCACCCTCTGCCCCTCACCTGGCTCTCACCTGCATGGGGGTGCTCTCTGCTGACAAAGCTGTGAAGCCAACGATGTCACTGAAGTAGATGGTGACGCTGTCAAAGGCCTCGGCCTGTACAGTCTCTCCCCGTTTTAACTGCTCTGCCACTGAACTAGGAAGCAAAGGTACAGTTTGAGCCAAGCTCAGAGAAAGAGGGTGGGAGGGCCAGAGAGAGGAAAAGAGTGTATGGCTGGAGCGGAGATGAGTTCTAACATGAAAGCTGAGCCTGGTAGAGGAGAAGGAAGGTGGCTGGGAAGACATTACAGTCCAGGGCGAGGTAAGGTGTACAAGTGGTGTGGGGTTGGAAGGGGATCCCTGGGGATGCGGGCTAAACATCTCACGTTGGGATTGTTCTACATACACTTGCTGGAGCAAAGGTCTGGTAGAGCAGTGTCCTAAGAAGAAGGGGTGGGAAGCCAGGAAGAAGGCAGCACAACTCATTTGGAGACAGAATGAAAACACACCGTCTAGAGCCAGAATGGGCTCATGGTAGCAAGATGTAACAAAGCAGCATTCTAAGGGCTGGGAAGTGAGTTCTCAGGAGCTTGATTAGGCAGAAACCAACAGAAGAATACCACAGGAAAATTCAGGAAGGGGGACAGAAGTCTCACTGGGGTAGAATTTGGTAGAGCAGAGCCTCAGCCTTGCGTTTCTCCTCCAGGTAGGCCTGTGTGCGTTCCTCCACCAGCTTCTCCAGGTTGTTGGCATACTGCTCCATGCGCAATAGGAGGTTGTCCAGTATGCTGGTGCCACCCTCCCTGGAAGGAGGCCAGGATAGGGTACCTGCTCCAAGATGCTCAAGACCCCCAGGGCTTTCTACCCAACCCACCCTCTCGGCCCCACCAACCCCACCTCACCCACTAAGACTGATGAGGCTTCTAGCCCCGGGGAGCTCCTGCACCATAGTGCCCTCTCACTTGTTAAAGCGGCGAATGAAGCCCTTAATCTGTCCAAAGTCTGGTCGCTCAGCTGCGTCCTGGGCCCAACACCGCTCCATCAGCAAAACCAGCTCTTCGTTCAGTTGGGTCCGGTCAATGCTCGGCCGGAAATAAGGCCGCTGACCATTTCGGACCTTCTGGACAATCTCTGAGGGTGATAAAGGGTTTGGATGAAGAACAGGTCCCCCAGGTAGAGGAGGCTCTGGTTAGCAGATAGACTGTCACCTTTGGGGCTGAGGTCCAGGCCCTCCAAGTAGAAAGGACCACTGCGAAGTGCTATCTCCTGTAAGATGATCCCAAAGCTATAGACATCGGCCTTCTGCATGCCTGTGGTTGGCAAGGGGTTCCCACTGAGCAGTTCTGGGGCAGTCCACAGCTTCTCTGAAAAGAGGGAACAGGCGGCCAGGTCCTCAAAAAGGAAATCCCCAAGCCCACCTGGCCTCATTCCTATAATGCTCGCCGTATTACTGTCACTCCGTCTCCCTCTCCCACCCTCCCTAGGCGGAAATGATCAGGGCCAGGGGGGCAATGTAAAAGCAGGTTGTGGGGGAAGCCTCACTGG